>NW_025258815.1:0-1751 GCF_018294505.1 Triticum aestivum
GTCAGGGGCAAACTTCCTCGCGAACTCGCGAAGTTCTCGAACTGCCGCCGGTTTGCCCGCGCCACGGCAGTTCCAACATAGGGCACTCATTGGGCTCAGCGGCGCTCCTCGAAGGAGCCCGCCAAATTCTTCACGGCCAAAATCGATCCATCTGAACCATCATCATCTACCTTAGACCTCTTCGGGTCTCTCTGGGGAGGGGGACTTGACAGATTGCTTCCAACAGGCACAATCGCTAGCTGCAAGCCACTAGCGGTGTTAGGTGGCATACCATCAGAAACTAAGCCGGTCTTGTGTTTCTCCTGTCTATCTTGTCTCTTCCTGTTGAAATCATCAGTATCCATCGCGCTAGCCACTTCTGCTAGTTCATATGATTGATGCCCACGCCCTGTTCCAGAACCATTCATGCTGGCAAAGTCCTCCCGATCTTGTGATCGGCCTCCGTTTGATCTGCCTCCAGATCGACCACCGCGACGACCGCCACGACGGCCCCGGCCCTCTCCAGGGCCTCTACCCGGTCTCATAAACCAATCAGCCCTGAGTTCCTTGAACACTAATGCAGATGGTGGGTGGATCCCGTTACCATGTTCTTTGTATAGGTGGCCAAGCATCCCACAGACGGCGCACTTTGTAAATCTGCCTTTTCCCTTCTCTAACCATGGATACCGCATTCTTGAGAGGTTTGTGCACATTGATTCGTACCCAGACACGATAAAAATTCCCGGTGAAATCATGGGACTTGGTTTCAGCAAAGAGAACCTCAACAACCTTAGAAGCCAGGGGCTGGATTAGATGAGCATA
The DNA here is from genome assembly GCF_018294505.1 of Triticum aestivum. NCBI lineage: Eukaryota > Viridiplantae > Streptophyta > Magnoliopsida > Poales > Poaceae > Triticum > Triticum aestivum. The sequence continues at coordinate 802 of NW_025258815.1, forward strand.
CAGATCCGGCACATCATGGATTTGGATATAAATATCAATACTCTCGAGTTTGATCGTCTAGGGTTTTGTAATACCATCATAGGGAGCTAGCAGCACCGCATCTCCTCTAAAATTCCACGGCCCTTCATGCATAACGCGTTCCCAATCCCCCAAACATGTGAACTGGACAGTGTACAGATTGTCCTCCAATGGTTTGAACTTCGCTTCCTGGGCAACGTCCCAAGCCGCCCGCATATTCCTGTAGAACCAGGTCTGGCTGTAGGTTTTGCTTGTATTGACCTTTATCAACGCTACCCACCTTGGCGATTCCGGCGGAGCCTCCTTCTCGTCGAAGACGACGTCGTCCAGACCCTCCTCCCGGAGGCCTAGCTCCTTCATCATCCTCTCAACATCGCTGAGCCCCGAGGAGCTCGAAGCTCCCTCACCAGCCATCTAGATCACTGACCCGATGACGAACAGATCAGGTTTCTGAGGTTGGAACCCTAAAACCTTGCTGCGTCCCGACCTAGGCCAAGAGCAAAAACGGCGACCCCAGGGCGCCCCTTGGTCGCTCCAGGCAGGGAGACGGGACGGTAAACCAGCGGCAAGGAAGGGACAGGACTCAACGGCGGCGACCAGATCGCCCCGAGAGAAAACACGAAACCCTAGCGAGAGGGAACCACGTTCGTACGTGCCTGTATGTACGGCTACAAGCCCACCACTATGTGCTACTATGTGCTAGCTGTGTGTGCCACTGTTCCATGCATGCAGGCTTTTACAATGCCTATAGTAGAATTTACTCTCTTTTTTAATCTATCGTACGTGGAAGTGCTGCCCAAAACAAAAAAACGTGGAGGTAGTGCATGTGCCTGTACTTGCTATGCATGCGCAGAACCAAGGGACAGCCTTCCAGCTCAGGCTGCAAGTGGGACGCTCCGCGGGACACCCGCATCAGTCCGCGTAATTTAAGT
>NW_025258816.1:0-1751 GCF_018294505.1 Triticum aestivum
CTTTGGCAGAACAACTCGATGGTCGTAAGGCTATTGAGTGCAGATGGATTTTAAAAGGAAGACGGACAATGATGGTAAGTATCACCATTAAGAAAGCTCGACTTGTCGTTAAGATGTTTTTCGACAAGTTCAAGGAGTTGACTACGATGAGACTTTCTCACTCGTAGCGATGCTAAGAGTCTGTTGGAATTATATTAGCAATTACTGCATCATTTATGAAATCTTGCAGATAGGATGTCAAAACATTGTTTCCTCGACGATTTTCTTGAGGAAAGGTTGTATGTGATACAACCAGAAGGTTTTGTCAATCCTGAAAGATGCTAATAAGTATGCAAAGCTCCAGCTATCCTTCTGAGGACTGGAGTAAGCATCTCGGAGTTGGAATGTATGCTTTGATGAGATGATCAAAGATTTTGGGTTTATACAAAGTTTATGAGAAACTTGTATTTCCAAAGAAGTGAGTGGGAGCACTATAGAATTTTTGATGAGTATTTGTTGTTGACATATTGTTGATCAGAAATGATGTAGAATTTCTGGAAAACATATAGGGTTATTTGGAAAGTGTTTTTCAATGGAAAGCCTGGATTAAGCTACTTGAACATTGAGCATCAAGATCTATGAGGATAGATCAAAACGCTTAATAGTACTTTCAAATGAGCACATACCTTGACATGATCTTGAAGGTGTTCAAGATGAATCAGTCAAAGAAAGAGTTCTTGCCTGAGTTGTAAGGTATGAAGTTAAGATTTAAAGCTCGACCACGACAGAATAGAGAGAAAGGACGAAGGTCGTCCCCTATGCTTAAGACAGAGGCTCTACAGTATGCTATGCTGTGTACCGCACCTGAAGTGTGCCTTGCCATGAGTCAGTCAAGGGGTACAAGAGTGATCCAAGAATGGATCACAGGACAACGGTCAAAGTTATCCTTAGTAACTAGAGGACTAAGGAATTTTCTCGATTATGGAGGTGGTAAAAGAGTTCGTCGTAAAGGGTTACGTCGATGCAAGCTTAACACCTATCCGGATAGCTCTGAGTGGAGATACCGGATACGTATAATGGAGCAACGATTTAGAATAGCTCCAGGTAGAACAGTTATTTGGAATAGCTCCAAATAGAACGTGGTAGCTGCATCTAGGAGATGACATAGAGATTTGTAAAGCACACATGATCTGAAAGGTTCAGACCCGTTGACTATAACCTCTCTCACAAGCATAACATGATCAAACCCAGAACTCATCGAGTGTTAATCACATGGTAAATGTGAACTAGATTATTGACTCTAGTAAACTCTTTGGATGTTAGTCACATGGGGATGTGACCTTGAGTGTTAATCACATATCAATGTGAACTGGATTATTGACTCTAGTGCAAGTGGGAGACTGTTGGAAATATGCCCTAGAGGCAATAATAAATTGATTATTATTATATTTCCTTGTTCATGATAATTGTCTTTTATTCATGTTATAACTGTATTATCCGGAAATCGTAATACACGTGTGAATACATAGACCACAATATGTCCCTAGTGAGCCTCTAGTTGACTAGCTCGTTGTGATCAATAGATAGTCATGGTTTCCTGGCTATGGACATTGGATGTCGTTGATAACGAGATCACATCATTAGGAGAATGATGTGATGGACAAGACCCAATCCTAAGCATAGCACAAAGATCGTGTAGTTCGTTTGCTAGAGCTTTTCCAATGTCAAGTATCTCTTCCTTAGACCATGAGATCGTGTAACTCCCGGATACC
>NW_025258817.1:0-1751 GCF_018294505.1 Triticum aestivum
ATGCAAGATTGGACGAGGACTCACACAACATTCGGGTGTACAACTAATTTCACAACATTTCTAGATAAAATGTACCGATAAATCTACACCTACTATTAAAAGGAGGAGTGCTTTTGCCCGTCCGTTGTGCATTTTTACATAAAATCACCTTCATTTTCTGGTAATTATCTTGAATCCACCTTTAAGTGAGAGAAAACAAACCATTTTTTACAGTTCTACAACCCCCCTCTCTTTTTCTAGCAATTAACCCACAATCCACCTTTAAGTGACAGATTCAAATCATTTTTTGCATTTTAGCGGAAAAATCCCTGTTGTTTTTGGTAATTAACCCATAGCCCATCCAGGACAAATAGTACTTTTTAAAACTCTAACACGTTATATATGAAATTTGATTACAAAATTGTGTAGAATCTGAATATGATGTTATTTTACCTATTAACCATTAAAAATGTTATTTAGGGTGCAACCTTAATAAATATCGTACGATCCGTCTTTCTTTGAACACCGATTTGGATTGCAAATGAACACCTCAACAAAGCAAGATCGAATATGAAAAAATGTCAACAACCATGTATGCACACCTCGTCAAAACCTTGTATGAGAAAAAAAGCAGATTTCTCATCTTATGCCGAGAGAGAGACGCCTCGAAAGACCTAGTGGGGTCTTGATTCATGAGTATTGGGCCATGGTTGTGTGGATTTTTCTTCTGTTGCAATGCACAAGCTCTTTTGCTATTAAATATACTAGTGAGGTAGTACTATTTGGTACCCGCAAAAAAAGCTAATATTGTTTTGAAGAAGAAAATGATTTGTAGAATCTCGTTGTGATTACTTAGATCGATAGAAAGAGATAAATGTGAAACAGTTAGAGGCCGGCAGCCCACCAACCGATGTCCGTTCTCCCCACCCGTAAAGATAGTTGCGTGACTGCTGGCCAGAACTCCTATTTGACGCTCTCTGCGTCAAATAGTCGACGAATGCATAGACACGATCAATTGGGTCGGCTCATCTTCTATAGTATGCGACTTGGGTTGTTCCGTTCTGGGAAGCTTCTAGAGGTTCCCAACCTGTTTTTTCTGGTTTAGGGAATATTCTAGAAGGTTCTTGAATCAGGTTTTTTCTTTTTTGTTTCTTTTGTATTTTCTTCCTTTTTGTTTCTTTTAATTGTACAATTTAGAAAATTGTTGAATGTTTGTTTGCGTTTCCAAAACATGTTCATTATTTTAAAATTTGTTCGGATTTTAAGAAATTTGTCCCAAGTTTCAAAAATTATCCGCGTTTTACAAAAAAAATGTTTGTGTGTTACAAAAAATGTTCGAAGCTTTAGAAAAATTCTTCATCTTCAGTATTTTTTTATGTATACAAAAAATGGTCGCATTTTCAAAATTTTCCGGGTTCAATTTGTTATCAATTTCAGAATTTTGTTCTGAATTTCGAAAATTGTTCCCGTTTTCAATTTTTATTCACCAATTCAGGAAAATCATGTTTCAAAAAAAAAACTGGAGTTCAAAATATGTTCCTATATTCAATTTTTGTTCACCTATTCAAAAAAATTGTGTGGTTTCAAAAAATATTCTGGAATTTTAAAACATATGATGAAAGATTTAAAAATGTTCGTGTTGTAACAATTGTTCCAAATTTCAAAAGATGTACTATTTTGCATGTCTCTTTTTAGAAATTGAAAAAATGTTTGCGATTTTGAAATTTTCATTGCAGTTTAAAGATGTTTGGAAATTTAAAACATTGTTTGCA
>NW_025258818.1:0-1750 GCF_018294505.1 Triticum aestivum
CACCGAGAGCCCATAGTCGTGCGCCATCATAATCCAGAGGCAATCTGAATTTATCTATCATATAAGTTTTAATTGCAAATGTATTTTCATTGTTATTCTCGTGTGTCACTGCCATGTAATGGTTTTACTGTGGTGTTGTTTATCATCATGTTGTTTGTTTTTACCCGTCACGTAATCTTTTTACTCTTGCCATGTGTTCTGTTTCGGTGTGGGGTGCACTCTTGTCTTATGTTACCATAATGTATTTTGAGTAGAAATCATGTAATCAGTTTACTCCATTAGTTAATAAATATGTTGTTTGGTGTGGCGTTTGAGATAATTGTTTTGAGGTGAAGAGAGAAAATATTGCTCAATCATCGGTGTTTTTACAATTTTTAGTGCAAAGAGAAGAAGTGTGAAATATGCAAATTCCAAATTCAGGAAATCAGGATCAAGGATGGAAGGATGCTGAAAAATCATCAAAGTCCATGCTCTGATGTCATCCAAGTGCACAGTTGTTGTAGTATATCATGAACAAAGTTTGTTTTAACCTTTAGAACTGAACTAAAATGGCCACTGGCAATCAAATCCCTGACGGCTTCAGTAGTTTTTGTCTCGAGGGGGGCATGAACATTGATCTCTATCAAGATATCACGGGTGATCGCGGCCTTGAATTCTGGTATATCGATCGCTCTAGACAGTATTAGAAGTATCCAAATGTATAGAAAACTATAGTAACTCATGGCTGATGATATCTGTATATTAATTTAATTCAATAAGAATAATCTGAAAAAATGTAGAGCAGCAATCATTGCACGACCATATTTAATATAAAAAGTTATTAGTTGTCTTAACATGAAATATTTTTATAATAATATTTGGGGCATTGTGTTGTAGTACTTATCTCCTGGATTTGTAGTATGGATGTCATATAGTATATCCTTATTTTCTTCCATGTACATGAGCTTGTTGCATCATGAAATTACTAGTGATAGTAGGTATCGTCCAATTGGGTTATTCCAGGGAATGATTGCTAATGTAGTCCATTCTAGTCTGACTCACATCTAAAGGTCTTTCACTTAATGTCTGTTTCGGAATCGCTATTTCTGAAAAGGGTGACATATTCGACCTCACATTTGATGGCAACGTGCAGCTGGAACCCAGCTAAATATAATAGTTATTTTGAATTTTTTGGTGAATTGAAACCTTCACTTTTGGACCAAATACAACTCAAAAAAGAAACGTTTGGACAAAATACAACTCAAACAAAAAAAAATGGACCAATTTCTCCCGCCCCGCCCTTCCGGTCTTCAAATTTCAACCACCTGCCTATCATTCGCATTTTCAACCCTAGGCTCGTTTCCTATCAACCCGGCCCTTCTTCACTGTCCGATCTGTCATCAATGGCGCAGAATTCCAAAGATAGGTCCGGCCCGAGCATATATATAGCGCCAGCCCCGATGAAGAATTCCTCCACTCACAGCCAGCCTCCAACGACACCTCGCGTTCCTTTCCGTCTCGTCGTTGTTCACTTTGGCTCTCACCATCCCTCCGCCTCCACAGTTGGCCCTCGATTCACCTCTCCATCTACCCGTGCAGCCGGGCAAACCTGTGACTGCTTCACCGTCTAACGCCAGCCGACCGACCAAGCGCGCGCTTGCTCACTGCAGGTGGAGAGTAGGACTGGACGTACGAGCGAGCTTTTCGGCTCGGCCCGAAGCTCGCTCCAGCTCGGCTCGATAGGATAATCGAGCGGGCCGAGGTCTGAAAA
>NW_025258819.1:0-1750 GCF_018294505.1 Triticum aestivum
ATGATATCATCATTTAATCCACATAGCATGTGCAAGAAAGTTGAGAGGGTTACGGCAAAAACTGGATGCACTTTGTGTACAAAACGGACAATCTCTTTCAAAGTATCAGGATTTCATCGGAAAACTCGTCTGTTACAAAGGGATTTCATTTTTTAAAACTTATTTGAACTCCTGACTTTTTGTGTGTTCAAAATGCAACATTCAAAGCCACATCATCATTTTTCAATCCTTTCTGTCTTAATTTGGTATTTTTCATGCATTTACTAATTATTTTGAGCTATAAGAACCTAAAATTGAAAAGCATTTCAAATGAACTCTGAAAAGGTTGAAAGTTGGCATGATATCATCATTTCATCCACATAGCATGTGCAAGAAAGTTGAGAGGGTTACGGCAAAAACTGGATGCACTTCGTGTACAAAATGGACAATCTCTTTCAAAGTATCAGGATTTCATCAGAAAACTCGTCTGTTACAAAGGGATTTCATTTTTGAAAACTTATTTGAACTACTGACTTTTTGTGTGTTCAAAATGCACCATTCAAAGCCACATCATCATTTTTCAATCCTTTCTGACTTCATTTGTTATTTTTCATGCATTTACTAATTATTTTGAGCTACTAGACCCTAAAATTGAAAAGCATTTCAAATGAAATATGAAAAGGTTGAAACTTGGCATGATATCATCATTTCATCCACATAGCATGTGTAAGAAAGTTGAGAGGGTTACGGCAAAAACTGGATGCACTTCGTGTACAAAACGGACAATCTCTTTAAAAGTATCAGGATTTCATCCGGAAACTCGTCTGTTACAAAGGGATTTCATTTTTTAAAACTTATTTGAACTCCTGACTTTTTGTGTGTTCAAAATGCACCATTCAAAGCCACATCATCATTTTTCAATCCTTTCTGACTTCATTTGTTATTTTTCATGCATTTACTAATTATTTTGAGCTATAAGACCCTAAAATTGAAATGCATTTCAAAAGAACTCTGAAAAGGTTTAAAGTTGGCATGATATCATCATTTCATCCACATAGCATGTGCAAGAAAGTTGAGAGGGTTACGGCAAAAACTGGATCCACTTCGTTTATAAAACGGACAATCTCTTTCAAAGTATCAGGATTTCATCCGGAAACTCGTCTGTTACAAAGGGATTTCATTTTTAAAACCAATTTGAACTCCTGACTTTTTGTGTGTTCAAAATGCACCATTCAAAGCCACATCATCATTTTTCAATCCTTTCTGACTTCATTTGTTATTTTTCATGCATTTACTAATTATTTTTAGCTACAAGACCCTAAAATTGAAAAGCATTTCAAATGAACTCTGAAAAGGTTGAAACTTGGCATGATATCATCATTTCATCCACATAGCATGTGCAAGAAAGTTGAGAGGGTTACGGCAAAAACTGGATGCACTTCGTGTACAAAACGGACAATCTCTTTCAAAGTATCAGGATTTCATCCGGAAACTCGTCTGTTACAAAGGGATTTCATTTTTTAAAACTTATTTGAACTCCTGACTTTTTGTGTGTTCAAAATGTAACATTCAAAGCCACATCATCATTTTTCAATCCTTTCTGACTTAATTTGGTATTTTTCATGCATTTACCAATTATTCTGAGCTATAAGAACCTAAAATTGAAAAGCATTTCAAATGAACTCTGAAAAGGTTGAAAGTTGGCATGATATTATCATTTCATCCACATAGCATGTGCAAGAAAGTTGAGAGGGTTACGGCAAAAACTGGA
>NW_025258820.1:0-1750 GCF_018294505.1 Triticum aestivum
AAGATTGACAATGTTCATCATTAAACCATCCCAACATTGGTGAATAAACCTTACTTGCATCAAATTTACATGCTACAACATGCTTAAATAAGCAAACATGCAATAAGTCATTCAACACAGAATCATCACCAAGATTAGAGGTTATATCAAAATGATTAAACATTGGTTCTTTTGCATCAATAGTTAATTCAATGGGTGCACTCAAAATTGTTGGTATTTCAGTTGTTTGATCACATGGCAAAGTCAAATTATCAACGTAGTCCTCTAAAATAGGTGGTGTGATCAAAGTAGTGGGTAGCTCATCAGATGGTGCATTCAAATTGACAAGGCATTCATCATTCTCATGTAGAGATGGAAGATCAGTACCTTTGTCATTACCTCTTATGATCAGCTCAGATGATGTAGCCACTCTCGGGGGCGATGTGTCACATGGTGGAGGTGATGTAATCCTGACAACAACGGATGTGGTTGTCATAGTATGCCTAGTAGTTGAAGGAACAATCATATCAACTCTTGGAATGTGCACCCTGCGCTTGTTCTCCTCGTGGCCAACACGTCGTTTTATTTCCTGTTCATCTTTGCAAGCAAGATGAAACAAATGGTCCATAGGATAACACTCTTCATGAATTAGTATCTCTTGAATATCACGGTTTAATCCTCCCCAAAATCTATCCATAAAATCATCTTCACTTTCTTCTAAAGAGGAATGCAACAAGGTAGTTTGTAGATCATCATAATATTTTGTTACAGTTTCACTACCTTGTTTTAAGTGTTGCAACTTCTTAATCATGTCACGAGTAAAATAAGCAGGGACGAAAGTATGTCGCATGGCAAGTTTCAAATCATCCCAAGTAGTAGGTATATAATCAGGGTGTAACCGACAATATTCACTCCACCAAACCAAAGCATAACCAGTGAAAGAACCAACCGCAACCTTAACCTTTTTATGTTCATCGAAATTATGGGAAGCAAATATATTTTTTATGTCGAACTCCCATTCAATATATAAAGCAGGTTTAAAACGGTCATTAAATGGTGGTATAGATACATTAACCTGATCATGTGCATTTGGATGTTTGTGCACCTCTCGTGACGGTTGTGGTATTTGCAAAGGTGGTGGCACGTCTCCCGTGATCGACAAAGCCCATGAATTGACTCTGGATCCTGTCATGATTAGTAGAACAAGAAACAAAACCCAAAAATAATGTTCCTATAACTACTAGGATGTGGTGGTAAAACGCTCACAGTAAAGCAAATATCAATGTCTTACAAGTTCTTACCATGCAGCAGGCGGTGATCGGCAACCAGCGGTGTCAAGTAACTCCGAATATTGAGTAAAGCGATTGCCAGGGGAGCGTACGTATACACGGTGTAGAAATATGTGGAGCTGGGTTGGCTATATATGGCAGCAAAAGATTAGCAATAATCAATTCAAAGATGCAATGTTGAATAAACGCTCAACGACGGTACTGTGCTGGTCCTAGGCTAGACCGAACTAGAGACGCGAGCCTAGAACACTAATGAGGTCACGTCGTAGCACAACCAGCATCAATGAAGGATACAAAGTAGCTCTGGACAGCAAGATATAAGTGAAGATCACAACGGCAGTAAAGATAATGATGTGAAACAATAGCCAAGCTGTTTTACTGAACAGTTCACAAAACAGATTCCAATCCGAATTCAGGTACGAGATTGATTCTAGATAGATCCAATTTTTTTTCTTCTCTCTTTTTTTTCTCACGCTTTTTTT
>NW_025258821.1:0-1750 GCF_018294505.1 Triticum aestivum
CGTTATTCAATGACACGCAGGTCATACAAAAATAAAGACAACTCCTATGGCTCCTGCCGGTTGTCATACTCATCGACATGCAAGTCGTGAATCCTATTACAAAGAACATGATCTCATACATCACAATTCATCATTCATCACAACTTCTGGCCATATCACATCACATGATCAATCGCTGCAAAAACAAGTTAGACGTCCTCTAATTGTTGTTGCATCTTTTACGTGGCTGCAATTGGGTTCTAGCAAGAACGTTTTCTTACCTACGAATCACCACAACGTGATTTTGTCAACTTCTATTTACCCTTCATAAGGGCCCTGTTCATCGATTCCGCTCCAACTAAAATGGGAGAGACAGACACCCGCCAGCCACCTTATGCAACTAGTGCATGTCAGTCGGTGGAACCGGTCTCACGTAAGCGTACGTGTAAGGTTGGTCCGGGCCGCTTCATCCCACAATACCGTTGAGCAAGAAAAGACTAGTAGAGGCAAGTAAGATGACAAAATCCACGCCCACAACAAAATTGTGTTCTACTCGTGCAAAGAGAACTACGCATAGACCTAGCTCATGATGCCACTGTTGGGGAACGTTGCAGAAAATTAAAATTTTTCCTACGGTTTCACCAAGATCCATCTATGAGTTCATCTAAGCAACGAGTCAAGGGAGAGAGTTTGCATCTACATACCACTTGTAGATCGCGTGCGGAAGCTTGCAAGGTGATGATGTAGTCGTACTCGACGTGATTCGAATCACCGATGACCAAGTGCTGCACGGACAGCACCTCCGCGTTCAACACACGTACGGGACGGGAGACGTCTCCTCCTTCTTGATCCAGCAAGGGGGAAGGAGAGGTTGAGGAAGACAGCTCCACCGGCAGCACGACGGCGTGGTGATGGTGGAGAGGCAGTACTCCGACAGGGCTTCGCCAAGCACACAACGGAGGAGGAGAGGTGTTGGGGAGGGGAGGGCTGCGCCTTGGAGGGTGGTGCGGCTGCCCTCCCCTCACCCCTCTATTTATAGGGGGAAGGGAGAAGGGGGTCGGCCCCCTAGAACCCATCTAGGGGGGGTGCGGCGGCCTAGGGGAGAGGGGAGAGGGTGGCTTGCCCCCCAAGCCAAGGGGGGCGCCCCCTCTAGGGTTCCCCCTCAACCCTAGGCGCATGGGCCCAAGGGAGGGGTGCGGCCAGCCCACCAGGGGCTGGCTCCCTGCCCCACGCAGCCCATGTGGCCCCCCGGGAGGGGTGGCCCCTCCCGGTGGACCCCCGGAACCCTTCCGGTGGCCCCGGTACAATACCGGTATGATCCCGAAACTTCCCGGTGTCCGTTTGACAACTTCCCATATATAAATCTTTACCTCCGGACCCTTCCGGATCTCCTCGTGACGTCCAGGATCCCATCCGGGACTCCGAACAACATTCGGTAGTCACATACTAGTCTTCCTAATAACCCTAGCGTCACCGAACCTTAAGTGTGTAGACCCTACGGGTTCGGGAGACATGCAGACATGACCGAGACGCTCTCAGTCAATAACCAACAGCGGGATCTGGATACCCATGATGGCTCCCACATGCTCCTCGATGTTGTCATCAGATGAACCACGATGTCGAGGATTCGATCAAACCCTGTATGCAATTCCCTTTGTCAATCGGTACGTTACTTGCCCGAGACTCGATCGTCGGTATCCCAATACCTTGTTCAGTCTCGTTACCGGCAAGTCACTTTACTCGTACCGTAATGCATGATCCCGTGTCCAAC
>NW_025258822.1:0-1750 GCF_018294505.1 Triticum aestivum
TGTTAATTTAAATAATTTCCGAATATTAATAAAACTTTAAAAATTCATAGAAAATAAACCGTAGCTCGGATGAAAATGTTTTCTATATGAAAGTTGCTCAGAAAAATTCAACGAATCCGAATACGCGGTCTGTTCATCTGTCACATGCCCCTAGCATGCTGAACATGGAACTTTCCCCCTCCGGTCAGCTGTCTGACACAGGTCCGGAACCGGGAAAACATTCCCGGTTGAATTCCCCCTTCACCTTTATCGTGTAGCCATACGTTAGGTCACTCCCGGCACAACATATTGCCACGTTATGCTTTGTGATGCTATGTTTGCTTTTTATTTACTATTTCTTCCCCCTCTTCTCTCCGGTAGACCCCGAGACCGATGCCGCCCCTGTGATCGACTACGTCGACGACAACCCCTCCTTGCCAGAGCAACCAGGCAAGCCCCCCCCACCTTTGATCATCCCGATATCGTCCATTCCATTCTCTCATGCTTGCATTAGATTTTGCTACTGTTATTGTTTGCTCCTATTCTGATGCATAGCCTGCTTTTGTATCTACTGTTGTACCTTACCTGCTTATCCTAAACTGCTTAGTATAGGTTGGTTAGTGATCCATCAGTGACCCCCACCTTGTCCTTGTTGCCCCTGCTTCATCATTGAAGACCCGATCAACGGGATTGAAGACCAGGCCCCGGCACCGCACATCACTTTCCCCTTAGTTGTTCGACACTGTTGGGTTACTATCGAGTGCCGAGGGTGAGACCTCTACCGCACTTCTGATGTTAACCCTGTAGTGTAGCTATTCGGTCGTGGTCATCGAGGGTGATTCCACCTTAACCACTTCCGATATGACTCTGTCGTGCAACCCCTCAAGTGTGAACCTCGGGGGTGATTCCTCTTACGTTCACCTTGATGATTACATTGAGTGGAATTTACCGGGGGTGATTCCTCGGGTTTTCCCCTTGATGTTTAAACACACAGTTACTATGGTTACTATGACTTTACACTGAACCATGTTACTAAAGACGGGTCGACCCTGAGGGGTGCCCGCGCGAGCATAATTGCGAGTGATGAGGAGTCGGGTTGACCTGGAAGGTGCCCGTGAGATAATTACGAGGCGTGGCCGGGCATTCTTAGCCCTTGCCGCAAGTCCTCGAGACGGGGCAACGGGGTCACATCTTTCGTGAGTCTCTGCTTGTTACCGCGCGTTCCGAATCCACTACGATTTGGATATTTGATCCGAGGGGCCTCTGGCCTGATAGCACTAACCATCACGTGGGCATAGTATGGGCGTTCTGCGTCGTGTACATCAGCCGAAGCTTAATAGACGTCAGCGACTGAGCGGCGCGCGCCGGGTTGGACTGGTAAGCACCTACCTTTTTAAGGAGGTAGCTAGGTCTGCTCACCGGCCGCGTTCGCAACGTGCAGGAGTTCCCGGGGAGATGGCCCATGACCCCTGGGGGCATAGGTTTAGTCCGGCGTGCTGGCCTCTCTATTAAGCCTAGGTCGGGTTGCGGCGTATTGTTTGGCCGAGGCCGGGCATGACCCAGGAAAGTGTGTCCGGCCGGAGTTAAGCGAGCGTGGTGGGTAAGTTGGTGCACCCCTGCAGGGAAGAAAACATCTATCGATAGCCTGTCCTACGGTAACGGACACTTGGAGTTGTATCCCGATCGATACAACTAGAACTGGATACTCATGATGAGAAATGGATTGAGATGAGAACTGGATGGTGATGAGGATTTGATTGTGATGATAACT
>NW_025258823.1:0-1750 GCF_018294505.1 Triticum aestivum
GCATGCTGGCGCAGCCTCAGGCACCATTCATTGTCGCGAACATCACCCACATGAAGATGCAAGGTCACACAACCGGCCGAGAACTCTTGACTGTCTTGCCCCCGCTAGGGGGCGTCAGGAGACTGACACACGAGGGAGCCTCTTGAGGCTCTGATGGAGCTATCTAGTTAGCTCAGGAGCCCTACTGGTGGGGGACTAGCGAGGCAAGGGGCTCTTGTGAGGTCTTTCCTGTTGCGCTTGCTGGTGTCCCACTTGTTGGATCCTTGGATATACTCCATGCCTGGGCTGAAGGCAGATGAACCCGGATACCCCTGGTCCCCCGGGCCCGACAATGGCGGCATATGGACGGACAAGGCATTGAATGGGCAGGGTAGATATTTGACCCGTCCCGCCTAGTAACGTATCTCTGTTATTCAATAGGCGAAGATATTGGGGACGCGTCGCAGTTGGCGCCCTCAGCCTTTGCCTCACTTCAATGGCGGAGGAAGTAAGAGGTCACGTCCACACTGGGTCGGCTTCAATGTGGAGCGGTCGCTCTACAATGACATGAGTACAGGCAGCTGGTACCTGGCGGTAACATGCACGGGCAAGGGAAGAGGGGGTTTGGGTGGGCCAGTGTGGCTAGAAGTAGGCGTGGGTGTTGTCTGTACGCCCACAAAGCCCCACACGCTTGTCTCCAGTTTGTGGCAGAAAGTGTGTCCGGACCGCCCTACGGAGTGATACATGCCCGTGTTAGAGGCTTCCATGGTCCACACCTTGCAGTCCAGATGTATGCCAGTGATTTGTGGGCGGGCATTCAAGATGCCCTTAGACCTATCAAATGTAAATGGATCTATAATAAGGAAATATATACAAATGGAAATGTTTACATCTACAAAGCTCGACTTATTGCAAAGGGTTATCGACAAGTTAAAATGAGTAGACTACAAAGGGACCTTCCACCCATAGCGATGCTTGAGTATATTAGGATTTTACTAGCAGTTGCTTCATATCCAATTATAAGATATGGCAGATAGATGTCAAAATGGCTTTTCTCAACTGAAATTTAACCAAGGATGGGTATATGATACAGCCCGAGGGTTATTCGATCCTAAGGATGTTGGTCTATCGGTGTACTGATATAGGGGTCCTTTAGTACCCTAGACTTGTGCACAGGCAGTTGCAGCCCTCCAGATGGCAAGGGCTTGCAGGAGGATAGATCAACCCATGTCTCAATACTTGGGTACCAAGACTGTGAAGAACTCCTCCAAGCACGTCATCAAAAAGTACTAACTTAGTACTGAACATCAAGACTTTAGGTGCCGGCAAGCTTCATCCCGGCAAGCCAAGACCCGACAAGCTCCTTGTCGGATAGCTCTTCCTCTCGCCGACCAGCTGATGGCTTGTCAAGATTAGGTGCCGAGCGGCCAAGCGGCCTAAGGGGAGTCAATAGGAGGCGTGTTGGCACATTGGATGATGTCAACATTATTGAACCCATGTGGTAGACATGTCAAGAAGATAGGCTCATCCACGTGGATGGGACCAAGGGAGAGACGCTTTTGCCAAAGGATGGCCACCAGTTCACAGTGCATTAAATCCCATGTCCTAACCCAGCAGGATCATGTTGGATAGCATCAAGGCTACTATTCACATACATGAAATGACAATGTTGTCATGGTGGTGACCTGTTTTGTCCATAAAAGGAGGCCCATGGCTACCTTAGCACGGGTCGACACCCTACTCATGCTTACATAGTAGTTGCACCTTGCTC
>NW_025258824.1:0-1750 GCF_018294505.1 Triticum aestivum
GCTCATCTCTTCTTTATCTTTTGCCGTGGTCGGGCATTGAGCCGAGCTCAATCTCACACCTTGCAGTACAGGCAAGAACCCTTTCTTGGACTGATCCATTTTGAACTTCTTCAAAATCTTATCAAGGTATGTGCTTTGTGAAAGATCTATGAGGCGTCTCGATCTATCCCTATAGATCTTGATGCCTAATATGTAAGCAGCTTCTCCAAGGTCCTTCATTGAAAAACACTTATTCAAGTAGGCCTTAATGTTGTCCAAGAATTCTATACCATTTCCCATCAAAAGTATGTCATCTACATATAATATGAGAAATGCTACAGAGCTCCCACTCACTTTCTTGTAAACGCAGGCTTCTCCATAAGTCTGCATAATCCCAAATGCTTTGATCATCTCATCAAAGCGAATGTTCCAACTCCGAGATGCTTGCACCAGCCCATAAATGGATCGCTGGAGCTTGCACACTTTGTTAGCATTCTTAGGATCGACAAAACCTTCCGGCTGCATCATATACAGCTCTTCCTTAAGATAACCGTTAAGGAATGCCGTTTTGACGTCCATCTGCCATATCTCATAATCATAGTATGCGGAAATTCCTAACATGATTCGGACGGACTTATGTTTCGCTACGGGAGAGAAAGTCTCATTGTAGTCAATCCCTTGAACTTGCCAATAACCCTTAGCGACAAGTCGAGCTTTATAGATGGTGACATTACCATCCGCGTCCGTCTTCTTCTTAAAGATCCATTTGTTTTCTATCACTCGCCGATCATCGAGCAAGTCAGTCAAAGTCCATACTTTGTTTTCATACATGGATTCTATCTCGGATTGCATGGCTTCTAGCCATTTGTTGGAATCTGGGCCCGCCATCGCTTCTTCATAGTTCGAAGGTTCACCGTTGTCTAAGAACATGATTTCCAGGACAGGGTTGCCATACCACTCTGGTGTGGAACGTGTCCTTGTGGACCTACGAAGTTTAGTAGCAACTTGATCAGAAGTACCTTGATCATCATCATTAATTTCCTCTCCAGTCGGTGTAGGCACCACAGGAACGTTTTCCTGAGTTGTACTACTTTCCGGTTCAAGAGGTAGTACTTCATCGAGTTCTACTTTCCTCCCACTTACTTCTTTCGAGAGAAACTCTTTTTCCAGAAAGGATCCGTTCTTGGCAACAAAGGTCTTTCCCTTGGATCTTAAGTAGAAGGTATACCCAATGGTTTCCTTAGGGTATCCTATGAAGACGCATTTCTCCGACTTGGGTTCGAGCTTTTCAGGTTGTAATTTCTTGACATAAGCATCGCATCCCCAAACTTTTAGAAACGACAGCTTAGGTTTCTTCCCAAACCATAATTCATACGGTGTCGTCTCAATGGATTTAGACGGTGCCCTATTTGAAGTGAATGTAGCTGTCTCTAGAGCGTATCCCCAAAATGATAGCGGTAAATCGATAAGAGACATCATAGATCGCACCATATCCAATAGAGTGCGATTACGACATTCGGACACACCGTTACGCTGAGGTGTTCCAGGCGGCGTGAGTTGTGAAACGATTCCACATTTTCTTAAGTGTGTACCAAATTCGTGACTTAAATATTCTCCTCCACGATCCGATCGTAAGAATTTTATCTTTCGGTCACGTTGATTCTCTACTTCATTCTAAAATTCCTTGAACTTTTCAAAGGTCTCAGACTTGTGTTTCATCAAGTAGACATACCCATATCTACTCAAGTCATCAGTGAGAGTGAGAACATAA
>NW_025258825.1:0-1750 GCF_018294505.1 Triticum aestivum
AAACTTGGCATGCTATCATGGAGCGGCATCAACATGCCGTGGTAATTTTTTTGTCCCATTTGGAGCAGGTTTGGGTATAAGCTTCTCACAAACCAGAGCTTCTCACAACAAGCGTCATGGTTTCGGTAGGGAACGTGCCACCTTTGGGGATGAAATGATATCCGTTGCCTCTTATTGCTTTCGAAAAATTTCTAGTGTCAACATAGAACAACAGGAGAGTTGTGTTTAATTTTGGAATTTTTCGGGGTTCGTTTGGACATTTTTATACATTAACTGGATTTTCTAGGCATTTTATGTGCATAATTCAAATTTGAACTACATACACATGCTCTAGTGCATATAAATTGGTTCAAAAATCAAATATGTGTCCTTGGTTGCATGCTTAGGTCCCATGCAAGAAATGGGAATGAATGTCAAACACCCTGCCACCGTCACTCGGGCGCAAACATTGAGATACCTGGTTTTTAAACTCTAGTAATCCAAAACTCGTCCAAAATTCGTGAAACTTGGCATGCTATCATGGAGCGGCATCAACATGCCGTGGTAATTTTTTTTGTCCCATTTGGGGCAGGTTTGGGTATAATCTTCTCATAAACCAGAGCTTCTCACAACAAGCGTGATGGTTCCGGTAGGGAACGTGCCACCTTTGGGGACGAAACGATATCCATTGCCTCTTATTGCTTTCAAAATTTTCTAGTGTCAACATAGAACAACTGGAGTGTTGTGTTCAATGTTGGAATTTTTCGGGGTTCGTTTGGACATTTTTATACATTAACTGGGTTTTCTAGGCATTTTATATGCATAATTAAAATTTGAACTACATCCACATGCTCTAGTGCATAAAAATTGGTCGAAAAATCAAATCTGTGTCCTTGATTGCATGCTTAGGTCCCATGCAAGAAACGGGAATGAATGTCAAACACCCTGCCACCGTCACTCGGCCGCATACATTGAGATACCTGGTTTTTAAATTCTAGTAAATCCAAAACTCGTCTAAAATTCATGAAACTTGGCATGCTATCATGGAGCGGCATCAACATGCCGTGGTAAAATTTTTGTCCCATTTGGGGCAGGTTTGGGTATAAGCTTCTCACAAAACAAAACTTCTCACAACAAGCGTGATGGTTTCGTTAGGGAACATGCCACCTTTGGGGACGAAACGATATCCGTTGCCACTTATAGCTTTCAAAATTTTCTAGTGTCAACATAGAACAACAGGAGTGTTGTGTTTAATTTTGAAATTTTTCGGGGTTCGTTTGGACATTTTTATACATTAACTGGGTTCTGTAGGCATTTTATGTGCATAATTCAAATTTGAACTACATGCACATGCTCTAGTGCATATAAATTGGTCGAAAAATCAAATCTCTTTCCTTGGTTGCATGCTTAGGTCCCATGCAAGAAACGGGAATGAATGTCAAACACCCTGCCACCGTCACTCCGCCGCAAACATTGAGATACCTGGTTTTTAAATTCTAGTAAATCCAAAACTCGTCTGAAATTCATGAAACTTGGCATGCTATCATGGAGCGGCATCAACATGCCGTGGTAAATTTTGTGTCCCATTTGGAACAGGTTTGGGTATAAGCTTCTCACAAACCAGAGCTTCTCACAACAAGCGTGATGGTTTCGGTAGGGAACGTGCCACCTTTGGGGACGAAATGATATCCGTTGCCTCTTATTGCTTTCGAAAAATTTCTAGTGTCAACATAGAACAACAGGAGAGTTGTGTTTAATTTTGGAATTTTTC
>NW_025258826.1:0-1750 GCF_018294505.1 Triticum aestivum
TTTTTTTTTCTTTTCTCTTCGCGGGATGAGCCATCTCCTTGTTGGTGAGAGGAGCTGAGGAATACCGTGGTACTCCCTCCATTCATACCATGTCCTTTTAGGAGGGCACGTGTACCATTCAAACCAACGAGCAGAAGCACAGACCCAAGAGCAAACTCATCCCGAACAAAGACACAAGACCCTGGAAAAAGAAAACTTACTCCAATTCTGTCGTCGTGTACTTCCGACGACGGCGAGACAACACGACAAACAAAGCAACGTCGACTCGACTGGACCAAATTGCAATATGCCAAGATACGCCGTAGTGCAAGCTGGCCACTTACGAGGGCCGGGCGTGGCTGGCAAAATCAGGGGCCTGCCAAACTACAAAAATGGGGCCTATTTTACTAAAATGAACTAATGAGCAATTATAATGTATATGATATAATGTCTTGCATAACAATTGGATGTATATAAAATCATACATGTTCAACTCCCGCTTGCATAATATTTATTTGAACAACATCATTCTTTTTAATATTTTTTGAAATGAAATCTTGAAAGGGGAGAAGGATCAACTGGCTGATTACCGGATGGCACTTGTGATGTTTCTTTTCTGAAGAACTTGTCCATACCAGCTTTATAAAATTTATTAATCAAATTATGTTCTCTTTATTTTCTCTTGCGCTTCTGGGAACAAGATTGATGTTTCCCCATGAAGACTCAAATATGTATTATTGAAACACAAGAAAAAAATGAATAAAACAAAATTGTAGTGATACGGCAACAGATATCAATTGAAAATTATGCGTCAATGTTTCACAATTACACGAACGGTCTAACTCACCTAGTCTCATATCATGTTCGGTTGAACTGCTACACTGTGATCTTTAACCGAGGAGGTAAGAACCGATCTCTAACAATCCTGGCCAAAAGTTAACTAGAATTTAGGAAATCAGGAATTAGGAGTAGGATCCGAAGCTAATCAGAAAAGACTCCCTAGCGGTAGGCTAGTTGTTTTGAAGCCGTGAAGCACCTAGAGGATGGAAGCTGTGAAGCACATGGAGTCGGTCGCTGATCGATCCACAGGCAATGAGTCTGGAACTTGGGAGAGGAAGGCAACAGCGGCATCGACTGATCGATTTGATGAGTCGATGAGATGAAGCCGCGAAGGCGAGTAGGCGACGATCCAGTTTCATGTACTGACGTCGACGCGAATGCTATTACAGTTTTGTCATTGATCGACTGACGAGTTCACAATCCTTTTTTCCTGAGGGACCGGCGGTCCGGTTTCCTTCTTACAGACCACGATCGATCCAATAGTTTTATTTTGTTTGAGAAGCTCTGATCGAGCAGACTTTTTTTTAGGATTACGAATCGAGCAGGGACCTTCTATCTTCCGCCTTCTGCGGCAGACTGGCGGCTCTACACACAGGGAGCCAAACTAATGGGCCGGCCCAAGTAGCAACCCCGCGATGTGAAATAAACAATAATAAGGAAAACAATGCACGTTGGGCTTCATACTCGTGATGCGTGACAAATCTAAAATATTATTTGGAGTATCTAACGCGATTTTAGTAAAGCAAATATTTATTTAAATCAAAATATTTCAAAATTGGGAAGAAATTTTAAATATTGGAAAATTATAAGAAAATGCATACCTTATTTATAAGTGAAACATTTTTAAATCTTGAATTCTTTTAGAAAATAGGACATTTTTATAAATTTGAAAACGTTAATATTTTTTTAAACTTGAACATTTTTGGGAAAA
>NW_025258827.1:0-871 GCF_018294505.1 Triticum aestivum
AAAAGTCAGGAGTTCAAATAAGGTTTAGAAAATGAAATCCCTTTGTAACAGACGAGTTTCCGGATGAAATCCTGATACTTTGAAAGAGATTGTCCGTTTTGTACACGAAGTGCATCCAGTTTTTGCCGTCACCCTCTCAACTTTCTTGCACATGCTATGTGGATGAAATGATGATATCATGCCAACTTTCAACCTTTTCAGAGTTCATTTGAAATGCTTTTCAATTTTAGGGTCTTATAGCTCAAAATAATTAGTAAATGCATGAAAAATAACAAATGAAGTCAGAAAGGATTGAAAAATGATGATGTGGCTTTGAATGGTGCATTTTGAACACACAAAAAAGTCAGGAGTTCAAATAAGTTTTAAAAAATGAAATCCCTTTGTAACAGACGAGTTTCCGGATGAAATCCTGATACTTTGAAAGAGATTGTCCGTTTCGTACACGAAGTGCATCCAGTTTTTGCCGTAACCGTCTCAACTTTCTTGCACATGCTATGTGGATGAAATGATAATATCATGCCAACTTTCAACCTTTTCAAAGTTCATTTGAAATGCTTTTCAATTTTAGGGTCTTGTAGCTCAAAATAATTAGTAAATGCATGAAAAATAAGAAATGAAGTCAGAAAGGATTGAAAAATGATGATGTGGCTTTGAATGGTGCATTTTGAACACACAAAAAGTCAGGAGTTCAAATAAGGTTTAGAAAATGAAATCCGTTTGTAACAGACGAGTTTCCGGATGAGATCCTGATTCTTTGAAAGAGATTGTCCGTTTTGTACACGAAGTGCATCCAGTTTTTGCCGTCACCCTCTCAACTTTCTTGCACATGCTATGTGGATGAATGATGATATCATGCCAACTTTCAACCTTT
>NW_025258827.1:881-1750 GCF_018294505.1 Triticum aestivum
TGATACTTTGAAAGAGATTGTCCGTTTTGTACACGAAGTGCATCCAGTTTTTGCCGTCACCCTCTCAACTTTCTTGCACATGCTATGTGGATGAATGATGATATCATGCCAACTTTCAACCTTTTCAGAGTTCATTTGAAATGCTTTTCAATTTTAGGGTCTTATAGCTCAAAATAATTAGTAAATGCATGAAAAATAACAAATGAAGTCAGAAAGGATTGAAAAATGATGATGTGGCTTTGAATGGTGCATTTTGAACACACAAAAAGTCAGGAGTTCAAATAAGTTTTAAAAAAATGAAATCCCTTTGTAACAGACGAGTTTCCGGATGAAATCCTGATACTTTGAAAGAGATTGTCCGTTTTGTACATGAAGTGCATCCAGTTTTTGCCGTAAACCTCTCAACTTTCTTGCACAAGCTATGTGGATGAAATGATGATATCATGCCAACTTTCAACCTTTTCAGAGTTCATTGGAAATGCTTTTCAATTTTAGGGTCTTATAGCTCAAAATAATTAGTAAATGCATGAAAAATAACAAATGAAGTCAGAAAGGATTGAAAAATGATGATGTGGCTTTGAATGGTGCATTTTGAACACATAAAAAGGCAGGAGTTCAAATAAGTTTAAAAAAATGAAATCCCTTTGTAACAGACGAGTTTCTGGATGAAATCCTGATACTTTGAAAGAGATTGTCCGTTTTGTACACGAAGTGCATCCAGTTTTTGCCGTCACCCTCTCAACTTTCTTGCACATGCTATGTGGATGAAATGATGATATCATGCCAACTTTCAACCTTTTCAGAGTTCATTCGAATTGCTTTTCAATTTTAGGGTCTTATAGCTCAAAATAATTAGTAAATGCATGAAA
>NW_025258828.1:0-1750 GCF_018294505.1 Triticum aestivum
CAGACCAGGAACTTTGTCAGGGCCCGGTACAAGAAGGACCCGAAAACAAAGGAGCTTACCACGGATCCGAAGACCAGGCAGCTTGAGCTTGTTCTGGTAAGGAATACACCCCCGCGTAATTAGCTCCATATGGTTGCATTCTAATTAATGAAGCCAAATTTCTAAATGGTTCACATTCCTTCCGCAGGCGACTGAAAGCAGTAGCGCGGGGTCGACTAAGAGCAACCCTTGGGACACCACTCTAAATAGGGCGTTGAATGTAATGAAGAACAAGGATAAGCTCAGTAAGCCGACGTCAGCTGGTCGTGTGGCCGGCAAAGGCTTGTCGACAAAATGGGGGTCATACTATACCGCTGGTGTGCGGAAGGAGAAAAAGACCAGCTCGGAAAGCCAGGCGCGAGAGGTTCAAGAACTCAAGGCACAGGTGGCGCAGATTCCGGAGATTGTCCAAGAGCAAGTGGAACAACGACTCGGAGCGACGATCACCGCCCTTGTGCCTACCTTGATCTCGGGGTTGAGTGCGTGGATTGCGGGCGGCCAACAGGGGCCGCCCCCGATTCCTAGCTTCACGGCCAGCAACTCGCATAATGCGATGGCGGGGCCATTGGTGCCTCCGCCGGAGGCGGCATTGGTGTCTCCGACGCCGGCACGGGAGCTTAATGCACCTGGGTGTACGCCGGCCGGCACCTCTTCAGCAAGCGGCCCCTCCGTCAACTGCACGCCCGCCGTTGGCGGTGCGTCGACATTAGCCGAGCTCGACGCCATCATCACGGTAACTAATTAAGCCTCTCTCGGCCGAGGACTTCATCTCCTTGCCTTTGACTGGGCATCCCTGACGCCCTACATGTTTTCGCAGGGCACCGCCGACGTTCCATGCACTCTCCTCCACTTCGTGAACAACGAGTTGGTCGATGTCGCCAAGGGAAAAATCGTTCAACCGGGCAACCCCTTGTTCCACGGTACCCAGATGCCACCCAACTTGTTTAGGGTTCAACTGGTTCGGGTGCTGCCAGGCTACGACGACTTGTTACCTCCGATTCGACCCGTCGGGGCCGACGCTGAAGACGTGATGACCCTCAGCGCCTACCTGAGCTGGCCCCTGCTTTGGCCGAAGATCCAGATTCGTTTGGGGGTGGGGGACACCACCCCAAAGACAACACCACCAGTCGTGCCGGCGCCAAGTCGGCCCCATGGCAAGACCGCCGTAACGGTGCCGGACATCCCTATGCCACTGGATCCAAACATGCATATGGCACAGGATCAGAACGACGACGACGACGACGACGACGATGATACATTTGGCAACATCGATCAGTACTTTGCCGATCATGGGTACGATGGCGACTTCATGGGGCCTCCTTCTCAAGAACCAAACCCAAGAAAAGACGTGTGTGATCTAGCTGGTACCGCGGAGAAGCCAAGTTGCAACAGGCGCCGTCTGGCGTTCAGCTCTCAGGAGACGCCTCCAGCTGCCGACTTCACCGAGCCTTAGATAGGCGTGGTGCGAAATATTATCAGCCCCAACACACTCAAGAAGGCGGTCTGTGAGCAGAACTCGGTCCCATTACAGGAGAAGAAGAAGGCACGCAAAAGAAAGACCAAGAAGGGTGCGAGCCAGCCGGCACCGAGTACGATCTGTGCTCAGGACGGGCCACCTTCACCGCAGGATATCTCGAGGAGGGTGCATGTGGCGGGTAGGGCGATGCTACCGACAAATATGCTCAATGCTGCAACCGGTGCTATGCGGAGT
>NW_025258829.1:0-1750 GCF_018294505.1 Triticum aestivum
GCAATTGCTAACATGATTCGGACGGACTTCAGCTTCGCTACGGGTGAGAAAGTCTCATCGTAGTCAACCCCTTGAACTTGTCGATAACCCCTAGCGACAAGCCGAGCCTTATAGATGGTCACATTACCATCCGCGTCTGTCTTCTTCTTAAAGATCCATTTATTTTCTATGGCTCGCCGATCAACGGGCAAGTCAGTCAAAGTCCATACTTCGTTTTCATACATGGATCCTATCTCGAATTTCATGGCTTCCAGCCATTTGTCAGAATCTGGGCCCGCCATCGCTTCTTCATAGTTCGAAGGTTCACCATTGTCTAACAACATGATTTCCAGGACAGGGTTGCCGTACCACTCTGGTGCGGAACATGTCCTTGTGGACCTTCAAAGTTCAGTAGCAACTTGATTTGAAGTTTCATGATCATCATCATTAACTTCCTCCCTAGTCGGTGCAGGTACCTCAGGAACACATTCTTGAGTTGTGCCACTCTCCGGTTCAAGAGGCAATACTTCATCAAGTTCTACTTTCCTCCCACTTACTTCTTTCGAGAGAAACTCTTTCTCTAGAAAGGACCCATTCTTGGAAACAAAGGTCTTGCCTTCGGATCTAAGGTAGAAGGTATACCCAATAGTTTCTTTAGGGTATCCTATGAAGACGCATTTTTTCGATTTGGGTTCGAGCTTTTCAGGTTGAAATTTCTTGACATAAGCATCGCATCCCCAAACTTTCCGAAATGACAGCTTAGGTTTCTTGCCAAACCAAAATTCATATGGTGTCGTCTCAACGGATTTCGATGGAGCCCTATTTAAAGTGAATGCGGCAGTCTCTATAGCATAACCCCAAAATGATAGCGGTAGATCGGTAAGAGACATCATAGATCGTACCATGTCCAATAGGGTGCGATTACGATGTTCGGACACACCATTACGCTACGGTGTTCCAGGCGGCGTGAGTTGTGAAACTATTCCACATTTCCTTAAGTGCGTGCCAAATTCATGACTCAAATATTCCCCCCCACGATCTGATCGTAAGAAATTGATTTTCCTGTCACGTTGATTCTCAACCTCACTCTGAAATTCCTTGAACTTTTCAAAGGTCTCATACTTGTGTTTCATTAAGTAGACATACCCATATCTACTCAAGTCATCAGTGAGGGTGAGAACATAACGATAGCCACCGCGAGCCTCAACACTCATTGGACCGCACACATCAGTATGTATGATTTCCTATAAGTTGGTTGCTCGCTCCATTGTTCCGGAGAACGGAGTCTTGGTCATTTTGCCCATGAGGCATGGTTCGCACGTGTCAAATGATTCATAATCAAGAGACTCCAAAAGTCCATCTGCATGGAGTTTCTTCATGCGTTTGACACCAATGTGACCAAGGCGGCAGTGCCACAAGTATGTGGGACTATCATTATCAACCTTACATCTTTTGGCATTCACACTATGAATATGTGTAACATCACGTTCGAGATTAAATAAGAATAAACCATTGACCAGCGAGGCATGACCATAAAACATGTCTCTCATATAAATAGAACAACCATTATTCTCAGATTTAAATGAGTAGCCATCTCGCATTAAACGAGATCCAGATACAATGTTCATGCTCAGAGCTGGAACTAAATAACAATTATTGAGGTTTAAAACTAATCCTGTAGGTAAATGCAGAGGTAGCGTGCCGACGGCGATCACATCAACCTTGGAACCATTCCCGACACGCATCGTCACCTCGTCCTTCGCCAGTCTCC
>NW_025258830.1:0-1750 GCF_018294505.1 Triticum aestivum
GCAATTGCTAACATGATTCGGACGGACTTCAGCTTCGCTACGGGTGAGAAAGTCTCATCGTAGTCAACCCCTTGAACTTGTCGATAACCCCTAGCGACAAGCCGAGCCTTATAGATGGTCACATTACCATCCGCGTCTGTCTTCTTCTTAAAGATCCATTTATTTTCTATGGCTCGCCGATCAACGGGCAAGTCAGTCAAAGTCCATACTTCGTTTTCATACATGGATCCTATCTCGAATTTCATGGCTTCCAGCCATTTGTCAGAATCTGGGCCCGCCATCGCTTCTTCATAGTTCGAAGGTTCACCATTGTCTAACAACATGATTTCCAGGACAGGGTTGCCGTACCACTCTGGTGCGGAACATGTCCTTGTGGACCTTCAAAGTTCAGTAGCAACTTGATTTGAAGTTTCATGATCATCATCATTAACTTCCTCCCTAGTCGGTGCAGGTACCTCAGGAACACATTCTTGAGCTGTGCCACTCTCCGGTTCAAGAGGCAATACTTCATCAAGTTCTACTTTCCTCCCACTTACTTCTTTCGAGAGAAACTCTTTCTCTAGAAAGGACCCATTCTTGGAAACAAAGGTCTTGCCTTCGGATCTAAGGTAGAAGGTATACCCAATAGTTTCTTTAGGGTATCCTATGAAGACGCATTTTTTCGATTTGGGTTCGAGCTTTTCAGGTTGAAATTTCTTGACATAAGCATCGCATCCCCAAACTTTCCGAAATGACAGCTTAGGTTTCTTGCCAAACCACAATTCATATGGTGTCGTCTCAACGGATTTCGATGGAGCCCTATTTAAAGTTAATGCGGCAGTCTCTATAGCATAACCCCAAAATGATAGCGGTAGATCGGTAAGAGACATCATAGATCGTACCATGTCCAATAGGGTGCGATTACGATGTTCGGACACACCATTACGCTACGGTGTTCCAGGCGGCGTGAGTTGTGAAACTATTCCACATTTCCTTAAGTGCGTGCCAAATTCATGACTCAAATATTCCCCCCCACGATCTGATCGTAAGAAATTGATTTTCCTGTCACGTTGATTCTCAACCTCACTCTGAAATTCCTTGAACTTTTCAAAGGTCTCATACTTGTGTTTCATTAAGTAGACATACCCATATCTACTCAAGTCATCAGTGAGGGTGAGAACATAACGATAGCCACCGCGAGCCTCAACACTCATTGGACCGCACACATCAGTATGTATGATTTCCTATAAGTTGGTTGCTCGCTCCATTGTTCCGGAGAACGGAGTCTTGGTCATTTTGCCCATGAGGCATGGTTCGCACGTGTCAAATGATTCATAATCAAGAGACTCCAAAAGTCCATCTGCATGGAGTTTCTTCATGCGTTTGACACCAATGTGACCAAGGCGGCAGTGCCACAAGTATGTGGGACTATCATTATCAACCTTACATCTTTTGGCATTCACACTATGAATATGTGTAACATCACGTTCGAGATTAAATAAGAATAAACCATTGACCAGCGAGGCATGACCATAAAACATGTCTCTCATATAAATAGAACAACCATTATTCTCAGATTTAAATGAGTAGCCATCTCGCATTAAACGAGATCCAGATACAATGTTCATGCTCAGAGCTGGAACTAAATAACAATTATTGAGGTTTAAAACTAATCCTGTAGGTAAATGCAGAGGTAGCGTGCCGACGGCGATCACATCAACCTTGGAACCATTCCCGACACGCATCGTCACCTCGTCCTTCGCCAGTCTCC
>NW_025258831.1:0-1750 GCF_018294505.1 Triticum aestivum
AGGGTTAGGTGGTGGGGCAGGCCATATAGGCCAGGGGAAGTGGCCCAGCCGGATGTTGGCCAAATGGGCCGAATGGACCAAGGGGAGGGGGTTTGTCCTTCCTTTTTCTTTTTTTGTTTCATTTCATTTCTTTTTTATTTATTCTTTCCTATTTTATCTTAGTTACATTTTATTTTAGTTTTAGTAAAATATACACTTAGCATCTAAATTAGTATCTCAACTAAGACCATGTCACAAAAGTCTAGTCCCCAAATAACTTAGTTTGACATTTTTGCTACTGCTTAACTACCCGGGCGTCACAGCCGGGTTGTTGGGTGGAAGAGTTACCTTCTGTATTATGGAGCATCAATACCACGCCCAGCAGATCCACGGGTTACACAGCTTTTTTTCATGGTTTATGGAGCGGAGGCAGTTCTCCCTAGTGACATCCGTCATGACTCGCCTCGTGTGGCGGCGTATGTGGAAGTTGACAATGAGAAGGCACGACAGGAAGCACTTGACCTGTTGGACGAGGAGCGTGACATTGCAGCAGCCTGATCGGCGATTTATCAGCAAGATCTGCGTCGTTATCACAGCCGCCGGGTTAGAACCAGAACTTTTCAAGAAGGCGATCTGGTGCTCCGACTTATCCAGGATCAGACAGATATGCACAAGTTATCCCCGCCTTGGGAAGGACCCTTTGTGGTCAGCAAGAATCTGCATAATGGGTCATACTACCTTATAGATGTTTGAGAGCACAAAGACTCACGTAAATCGGAGGAGGAGACTCACCGGTCGTGGAATATCGCTCATCTTTGGCCTTACTACACCTGAGCCATAGGCTCTACTTATGTACATAGTTATGACAATGTATATATTATGATCAATATAATAAACCGGAGCCTCGGCTAAAGCGGGGTATCTGTTTTTTTTCTTATATCATGTGTGGTTACA
Organism: Triticum aestivum; assembly: GCF_018294505.1. NCBI lineage: Eukaryota > Viridiplantae > Streptophyta > Magnoliopsida > Poales > Poaceae > Triticum > Triticum aestivum. The sequence goes on from NW_025258831.1 coordinate 934, forward strand.
TGGGGGCTTCTGTTCATAAAGCAGCGTCCGGTTTACACCTTGATTCAGCTTATAAAGCTTTATATAAAAATCACTTGGGGGCTTGGTTGTATTTGAACCATAGCTACACCTCTTGATCGGCGCAAAGCCATCAGAAAAATCACTTGGGGGCTTGGTCGTATTCGAACCATAGTCACACCTCTTGATCGGCTCAAAGCCAAATTAATTCAGGGCCAAAGAGAGTGTTGCAAAAGAACAACTCAAACATAGGCACCCACTGAGCACAGCTCAAAATATTGCTTGGGGGTTCTTTGCTATCGCAGTGAACAAAGAATCTACATTTGTAATAGGCTATCAAGCCACGGCTTGGAAGCCTGGTGTATACACCTAAAACCTCGGGTTAGCCTGCCTTTTTAAGTAAGTCACTTCGTCCAGGTAAACCTGGTATGACCCGCCGAACTTCAACAAGTCAATCTGATAAGACCTTGAACTTTTCAAAGTTAAAATGACGATTGGTTAAGGATTGAGGACCATCTTAAAAGGCTTTGTGACATGGTTTAACTCAGTGGCCTGGCAGCCCATAAAAAGCCTCGAATTTGGGGCCTGGCAGCCCGTGAAAAGCCTCGACTACAAGTTTTTTTCGTATGCTTTTATTTGCCAAGTTTTTTCTCTTTTGATGACATTTATAATGTTCTGATAAACCGGCGTTCATTAAACCCGGCTTGACTTTCAACTACAAGTTGCCAGTATCTGATCAGTCATAATCTGGAGATTATTAACCCAGCCTCGTTTTGAATATAAGTCGCCAGAATTGAATATGAATAAACCGGTGTTTATC
>NW_025258832.1:0-1750 GCF_018294505.1 Triticum aestivum
TAAGTATGGATCCTTTCTAGAGAAGGAGTTTCTCTCGAAAGATGTGAGTGGGAGGAAAGTAGAACTTGATGAGGTAACTGTACCTGCTCCCTTATTGGATCACAGAAATCTGTTCCTGTGACTTCTACACCAATTAGTGAGGAAGTTAATGATGATGATCATGTAACTTCAGATCAAGTTACTACCAAACCTCGTAGGTAAACCAGAGTAAGATCCGCACCAGAGTGGTATGGTAATCCTGTTCTGGAGGTTATGTTACTAGACCATGACGAACCTACGAACTATGAAGAAGCGATGGTGAGCCCAGATTCCGCAAAATGGCTTGAGGCCATGAAATCTGAGATGAGATCCATGTATGAGAACAAAGTGTGGACTTTGGTTGACTTGCCCGATGATCGGCAAGCAATTGAGAATAAATGGATTGTCAAGAGGAAGACGGACGCTGATAGTAGTATCACTATCTACAAAGCTAGAATTATCGCAAAAGGTTTTCGACAAGTTCAAGATGTTGACTACGATGAGAGTTTCTCACTCGTATCTATGCTTAAGTCTGTCCGAATCATGTTAGCAATTGCCGCATTTTATGAAATCTGGCAAAGGGATAAACAAAACTGCATTCCTTGATGGATTTATTAAAGAAGAGTTGTATATGATACAACCAGAAGGTTTTGTCAATCCTAAAGGTGCTAATAAAATATGCAAGCTCCAGCGATCCATCAATGGACTGGTGCAAGCATCTCGGAGTTGGAATATACGCTTTGATAAGTTGATCAAAGCATATAGTTGTATACAGACTTGCGGTGAAGCCTGTATTTACAAGAAAGTGAGTGGGAGCACTACAACATTCTGATAAGTATATGTGAATGACATATTGTTGATCGGAAATAATGTAGAATTATTCTGCAAAGCATAAAGGAGTGTTTGAAAGGAGTTTTTCAAAGATAGACCTCGGTGAAGCTGCTTACATATTGAGCATCAAGATCTATAGAGATAGATGAAGACGCTTGATAAGTTTTTCAATGAGTACATACCTTAACAAGATTTTGAAGTAGTTCAAAATAGAACAGTCAAAGAAAAGAGTTCTTGCCTGTGTTACAAGGTGTGAAATTGAGTAAAGACTCAAAGCCCGACCACGGCAAAAGATAGAAAGAGAATGAAAGTCATTCCCTATGCCTTGGCCATAGGTTCTATAAAGTATGCCATGCTGTGTACCAGATCTATTGTATACCCTACACTAATTTTGGCAAGGGAGTACAATACTGATCTAGGAGTAGATCACTGGACAGCGGTCAAAATTATCCTTACTGGAATAAGGATATGTTTCTCGATTATGGAAGTGACAAAAGGCTCGTCGTAAAAGGTTACGTCGATGCAAGTTTTGACACTAATCTAGATGACTCTAAGTCTCGGTCTAGATACATATTGAAAGTGGGAGCAATTAGCTAGAGTAGCTCCATGCAGAGCATTGTAGACATAGAAATTTGCAAAATACTTACGGATCTGAATGTGACAGACCCGTTGACTAAAATTATCTCACAAGCAAAACATGATCACACCTTAGTACTCTTTGGGTGTTAATCGCATAGCGATGTGAACTAGATTACTGACTCTAGTAAACCCTTTGGGTGATGGTCACATGACGATGTGAACCATGGGTGTTAATCACATGGTGATGTGAACTATTCATGTTAAATCACATGGCGATGTGAACTAGATTATTGACTCTAGTGCAAGTGGGAGACCGAAGGAA
>NW_025258833.1:0-1750 GCF_018294505.1 Triticum aestivum
TGTTGGGGAACGTAGCAGAAATTCAAAAATTTTCCTACGAATCACCAAGATCTATCTATGGAGAGACCAGCAACGAGTAGAAGGGGAGTGCATCTACATACCCTTGTAGATCGCTAAGCGGAAGCGTTCAAGTGAACGGGGTTGATGGAGTCGTACTCGTCGTGATTCAGATCACCGATGATCCTAGTGCCGAACGGACGGCACCTCCGCGTTCAACACACGTACAGCCCGGTGACGTCTCCCACGCCTTGATCCAGCAAGGAGAGAGGGAGAGGTTGAGGAAGACTCCATCCAACAGCAGCACAACGACATGGTGGTGGTGGAGGAGCGTGGCAATCCTGCAGGGCTTCGCCGAGCACCTACGGGAGAGGAGATGTGTCACGGGAGGGAGAGGGAGGCAACCAAAGGCCTTAGCTATGATTGCTCCTCCTTTTCCCCACTATATATAGGGCCAAGGGAGAGGGGGGAGGCGCAGCCTTGCCCCCTCCTCCAAGGAAGGGGTGCGGCTAAGGATGGGGAGGAGTCCATCCTCCCCAAGGCACCTCGGAGGTGCCTTCCCCCTTTAGGACTCTTCCCTTTTTCCTTTATCTTGGCGCATGGGCCTCTAGGGGCTGGTGCCCTTGGCCCATGTAGGCCAATGCGCACCCCCTACAGCCCATGTGGCCCCCCGGGGCAGGTGGCCCCACCCGGTGGGCCCCCGGGACCCTTCCGGTGGTCCCGGTACAATACCGATGACCCCGAAACTTGTCCCGATGGCCGAAACAGGACTTCCTATATATAAATCTTTACCTCCGGACCATTCCGGAACTCCTCGTGACGTCCGGGATCTCATCCGGGACTCCGAACAACATTCGGTAACCACATACAAGCTTCCTTTATAACCCTAGCGTCATCGAACCTTAAGTGTGTAGACCCTACGGGTTCAGGAGACATGCAGACATGACCGAGACGTTCTCCGGTCAATAACCAACAGCGGGATCTGGATACCCATGATGGCTCCCACATGTTCCACGATGATCTCATCGGATGAACCACGATGTCAAGGACTCAATCGATCCCGTATTCAATTCCCTTTGTCTATCGGTATGTTACTTGCCCGAGATTCGATCGTCGGTATCCAATACCTTGTTCAATCTCGTTACCGGCAAGTCACTTTACTCGTTCCGTAACACATCATCCCGTGATCAACTCCTTGGTCACATTGCGCATATGATGATGTCCTACCGAGTGGGCCCAGAGATACCTCTCCGTTTACACGGAGTGACAAATCCCAGTCTCGATTCGTGTCAACCCAACAGACACTTTCGGAGATACCTGTAATGCACCTTTATAGCCACCCAGTTACGTTGTGACGTTTGGTACACCCAAAGCATTCCTACGGTATCCGGGAGTTGCACAATCTCATGGTCTAAGGAAAAGATACTTGACATTGGCAAAGCTCTAGCAAACGAACTACACGATCCTTGTGCTATGCTTAGGATTGGGTCTTGTCCATCACATCATTCTCCTAATGATGTGATCCCGTTATCAACGACATCCAATGTCCATAGCCAGGAAACCATGACTATCTGTTGATCACAACGAGCTAGTCAACTAGAGGCTCACTAGGGACATATTGTGGTCTATGTATTCACACGTGTATTACGATTTCTGGATAATACAGTTATAGCATGAATAAAAGACAATTATCATGAACAAGGAAATATAATAATAATACTTTTATTATTGCCTCTAGGGCATATTTCCAACA
>NW_025258834.1:0-1750 GCF_018294505.1 Triticum aestivum
GCCCCGCCACCCCTGAGACGTGGGAGGGAGGAAGGGCCGCCACCACTGTCGGCCTCCGGGCGTAGGCCGGTGGCGGCGGGAGGTAGGAAGGAAGATGAGTTAGGCTCCGACGGCAGTTAGGGTTGGGGTGCGACCTGAGTCGCCCGAGTGGGGGGCGACGCGGGGGTGTTTCTCCTACCGAGCCAAGGAGTTCTTGGCGAGCTTAAACAACAATGGTAGCGACGTGTACTACAAGGAAGACGGAATCATCGACAATGACGTGCAGGGGATCACGTCGGTAGGGTACTACGTGTTGAGTGGTGCTCAACCTTGTCCTCCAGATCTTTAGCCAAGTTTCTCAGATCGCGCTTCTCCTATTTTGGCATCCCGTGATCTTTTGTTTTATTTTCCACTGATCATGTTATGACAAGCGGCCAACGGTTTTAGGTTATCACGTCACGCAACTCTGAAAAAAAGAGAACACGTTATCTATCTCATACGGGTTTGATCTTCTGTAATTTTTTCCACAACATGCCTCATAAACATCTTGACACAACGCGCATGCCTGTAACTAAGTCACTCCACATGTGAAGGTAATCATATTAATCAGTTTTCATAAACAAGCGCGGCTCCAACCAATATACTCGTACAATTATCTTGAAATAAATGGACTTACAATACCAATCTTTGTCACATTGTTTTCCCCTTGAATACAAGCGCATGCGGAGCTTACAAAGGTGGAAACATAATCATGCATTATTGCATCAGTTTACAAAAGTAAAACCAAATCATCCATTATTATGGGCTTAACATAGGGAAACACTACTAGCAGCCGTCTGATAGCAGACGTTTACCAGACCATGCGCGGGTCGTTGATGTCTTTTTCATCTCACGGTTGAGATGGCCTCCTAAATCCTTTTATTCGTTTCCAAAATACACCATTATCTAGCCACATCATCACCCATAACTCCTCCCGTAATAATCTCACCTACCATAAACGCATCAGTCTCCTCATCCTATCTCCATAACTACACCCGACAGCGTCAATCTCGTCGTCGCCCCTGTTCTCACCACCATGAACAGCCTCTGTCCATGCCCGTGAAACTAGCCATGCCGGTGCGCTGTCCCATCGTGTGGTTATGCCTGGCATTAGTTACGACGCGCACGACCAGCGAGCTCGCAGCCCCATCGCCGTCTCGGTCATCTACAATTGCTTCGAGCACCACGGCATCCAGTCCACCGCGGTAGATCTTCGTCTCGGTCACCGGATGTATCTGGCACGCGAGGAACATTGCTGGAGTCGCCCCCCTCATCTGCAGGTACCATCCTCATCTCACCTATGGATTGTGGGAGGTCTTGATATAGTTCTACTCCATTGTGTATCTGCATGACAGAATCATTGTCCTCATCCAACCTCTTGGTCCTGACTATCCTCATCATATAGAAAGTATGTTGATATTGCATCCATACCATGCTTCCTGCTTTTCATGATTCGTACATATAGGATTACAACGTCAGTCCTTACAGTTTACTTCATATTTACCACGCCAAGGCTTCTACACTAGGCCAGTTTGCTTCATACATATCAATCTTGTGCTTCTACATTGTGTTTAGTTTTTCTTTGGCTCTATGCCCTGCATGTACTTGTAGGCTCCATGTTTTTTACTTAGTCGACAGCCAAATCATGCTTCCTAAAACGTATATTATGGACAAGCTGCATGTGCCACCCCCTTCCTTATCTTAACACAAAGTTCCTTCCTAGCTCGAGCTC
>NW_025258835.1:0-1750 GCF_018294505.1 Triticum aestivum
GCAGTTCCACAATCCGGAGCGTCCACTGTCATTAACCGATCATTTGGCCGAATGGGCCGAGCTAAATAGGTTGTCCGGACTCGCCATGAAGTATGTCATGAGTCATTTGTGGCCAGAGAGGCCAGAGCCGAAAAGTTATTTCAACTTGGTGCAGCAGTTCCTTGGTACGGCGCCGCATATTGATGCGATGAAGAGGTCAGCGTGCATAGAGGGTGCGCGGATGGCTCTTGCCCGTGTCAAGACATACTGGAACGAAATGGTGGCCACCGCTGTTGCATCCCCAGACTCGGATGGAAGCCGAGTACCTGCCGAGCACTATTTTCAGGAAGTTCTGCAAGGCGCTCGTTTAATAGAGACGCAGTGCTTGAAGGATACTATATTCGAATAGCATATGTTATTGTAAAACAATATTTTGTTAAATTGTAAAAGCTTTTTATACTTGTGCCTGCAAGTATTATAATACCTCCTGTGCGGCCGTTTAACATATATGTATATATAATCTGAAAGATGGCAGTCGTCGACTTCAGCCCCCACGCACATAATGCGGGGGTGTTCGCAGAAGGCGCATTTTCACACTTGATCCAATGTCTTGGTCCTACAAAGGAGGTGATAGCGCAGCGAACTAGGCAATCGGACTATGATGCTTTATCACTTTCACTTAGCCATAGGAGTTTGACAGTGAGGCTACTTATATAGCCCCTGGTGGCGCCTGCGCTCGCCTGAACTCGGGGCGCGTATGTGCCTGGCCGGGAAGCGGCCCTTCGTTAATACGGAGGAATCCTAAAGATTCCGGTAAGTCATCGAGTGGTTGACCAGTCTCATGCTATATCATGACAGTCAGTTTTTGGCTTTCTCTACTGAGGTGCTCGCCTGGCCGAACTGGGGCACAATCGCAGTAGTTCTCCTGGTGCCGCTTAGCCGATAGAGCGGAACGTAAGGTAGCAAAACACAGGAGCCGGGCAAACCCAACATTTGACCAAAGACATGATTCGGAGCTGATGCATATAAGGCCAAACTCGCGACGCCGAACACTCCCTAAGGTATTCGGTCTTTATGAGGGCGGGCGGGATAACGCCCTTAGTAATAAGCCCCTAGTGTCCAGGTACGCGCAAAACTCTGACGTAGCCACATGCCAAAACGCCAGCCTCCTCCTTGGTTATACCAAGAAACCAGGGGATGTGTATCAACAAGAGACAGTAAAAAAGGTTTACGCAGGGTCTTAATCTGAAAAGAATCCTTGGAACGGGTCCCTACTGCACGTCTGCCCCTGTGTCTCCGTTGTGCCGTATCCTGGACGGGCGTAGCACGGTGTTCATCTGTAAAAGAGAGGAACTTAGTTTAGGAAAGATCGTGCCAAACATGATTTATACTAAATAAACGAAGTATAAATCGAAATGGGTAAAATTAAGCTTTATTGTCTCTTGTTTTATATGCACGGAGCCCCTAGTATAGGGGTATACGGCTATTAAGCCTTTATCAATTGTATGTTTATGCCGGACTCGTCTAGCCGTGTCCGTGGTCTTGACGACCTGTTTAGGTGCTTTGGCTGGTGAAGCCGCTTTATTGTGGGGCTGTCAAGGCAGCCGCACTGTCTTCCGCGCGGGAGGAACATTCAATGTTTTCCCTTTAATGAGATGATGCCTCGTGGACCGGGCATCTTAAGCGTAAGAGATGCATAATGTGGTATTGCGTTAAAGCGGGCGAAAGCTTCGCGTCCCAGCAGTGCTTGATAGCTACTTGAGAATGGGGC
>NW_025258836.1:0-1750 GCF_018294505.1 Triticum aestivum
GTGCGAAAGAGTAGAGAGGGTCACGGCAAAAACTTGACGCACGTCACGTACAAATTGGACAAACTCTTTCGGAGTATCAGGGTTTTGGATGAGAACTCATCTGTTACATGGGCACTTCAATGTTTTTTAAACTTATTTGAACTCCGAACTTCTTTTGTGTTCAGTATGCAGCATTCAAAGCGACGTCATCAATTTCCAACATGTTCTAACATTATTTGTTGTTTTTCGGTCATTTACCTAATTGTTTAGAGAGCTAAATGACCGTGAAATTGAAAATCACTACAAAATGAATTCTAAAAATGTTGAAACTTGGCATGGTATCATCATTTCACCCGCATAGTGTCGGTGTACTAGAGTAGGGGTACCCTAGTATCCCGAACTCATGCACGGGCAGTTGCAGCACCCCGCGGCAAGGCTTGCCGGGTGACCGCCAAGACCCTCCGTGGTTCCCTTGAAGACCATTCAAGAACAAAGTACACAAACCAAGGCCCCGGCAAGAGGAGCTTGCCGGGAGGGCCAACCAAGGCCCCGGCAAGAGGAGCTTGCCGGGAAGGCCAAAGGCCCCGGCAAGAGGATCTTGCCGGGAAGAGACAAGACCCCGGCAAGAGGAGCTTGCCGGGAAGGCCAGTAAAGGCATACCAAGAAAGCTTGTCGCGACGCGCCCTGCGTCCCGGCAAGATCCAGCGAGCGACAAGCTTCCGGACGCGACAAGACGACGGCCGCGGCAAGGAGCTTGCCGCGGGAAACCCCCACTTCGTGCCCGCGCTCCAGCACACCTGCTAACGTGTCGCTCTAGGACTCTCGCAAGCACACGTGGCAGGAGGCCGTGCAGCTAGGGGTACGTGGTGGCAAGTGGAGATGAAGAGAAGCCCATCGTGGCAAACGGTGGCGCTCCTAACGGTCATCTTTTGCACTGTTTAGGAGACTCGGACAGGCATTTAATGCCCTTGTCCCCTGCCGTCAGAGTTAGGTAGGGTGCACTGTATCCATAGTAGCGGTAGCTGCACCTACCGCATCCTTTTCCATTTTTACCCTTCTAGTCTATGTTGCCACCTGTGGGTGACCCCTTGAGAGTATAAAAGGAGGCCCAAGCGCAACGTAAAAGGGGTTTTTTGGGGGGGCGGCCAGTTCGGCTCATTCAAAACACCAAAAAACACCCCCACGCTCAGTCGGGCAGTGTCCATCGCTCCTGAGCAAGAATTCAATACACACAAACAAGCAGCAGTAGGGTTTTACGCATCCGTGCGGCCCGAAGCTGGGTAAAATCGCCCTCGTGTACTGCCTCGATCCGCTCTTTGTGCGACCTCCGCCCTCACCGAACCGAAAGGGGTTCGGTCCGCCGATCCCCATAGGTGTTCGTGGATCAGTTTCCCCGACACATAGCATGTGCGAAAGAGTAGAGAGGGTCACGGCAAAAACTTGACGCACGTCACGTACAAATTGGACAAACTCTTTCGGAGTATCAGGGTTTCAGACGAGAACTCATCTGTTACACGGGCACTTCAATGTTTTTTAAACTTATTTGAACTCCGGACTTCTTTGGTGTTCAGTATGCAGCATTCAAAGCGACGTCATCAATTTCCAACATGTTCTAACATCATTTGTTTTTTTCGGTCATTTACCTAATTGTTTAGAGAGCTAAATGACCGTGAAACTAAAAATTACTACAAAATGAATTCTGAAAATGTTGAAACTTGGCATGGTATAATCATTTCACCCGCATAGCATGTGCAAAAGAGTAGAGAGGGTC
>NW_025258837.1:0-1750 GCF_018294505.1 Triticum aestivum
AAAATTGATGATGTGGCTTTGAATGGTTCATTTTGAACACACAAAAAGTCTGGAGTTCAAATAAGTTCAAAAAATGTCCCTTTGTAAACAGATGAGTTTTCGTGCGAAACCCTTATACTTCGAAAGAGATTGTCCATTTTGTACACGAAGTGCATCCAGTTTTTGCCGTAACCCTCTCAACTTTTTAGCAGATGCTATGTGGGTGAAATGATGGTACCATGCCAATTTTCAACCTCTTTAGAGTTCATCTGAAGTGCTTTTCAATTTCTGGGTCATTCAGCTTAAAAAATTAGTAAGTACATGAAAAATAACAAATGAAGTCAGAATGGGTTGAAAATTGATGATGTGGCTTTGAATGGTTCATTTTGAACACACAAAAAGTCTGGAGTTCAAATAAGTAAAAAAAAAGAAATCCCTTTGTAAACAGATGATTTTTCGTCTGAAACCCTAATATTTCGAAACAGATTGTCCGTTTTGTACACGAAGTACACCCAGTTTTTGTCGTAACACTCTCAACTTTTTAGCACATGCTATTTGGGTGAAATGATGATACCATGCCAATTTTCAACCTCTTCAGAGTTCATCTGAAGTGCTTTTCAATTTCAGGGTCATTTAGCTCAAAAAAATTAGTAAATGCATGAAAAATAACAGATGAAGTCAGAAAGGGTTGAAAATTGATGATGTGGCTTTGAATGGTTCATTTTGAACACACAAAAAGTCTGGAGTTCAAATAAGTTCAGAAAATGAAATCCCTTTGTAACAGATGAGTTTTCGTCCGAAACCCTAATACTTCGAAAAAGATTATCCATTTTGTACACGAAGTGCATCCAGTTTTTGCCGTAACCCTATTAACTTTTTACCACATGCTACGTGGGTGAAATGATGATACCATGCCAATTTTCAACCTCTTCAGAGTTCATCTGAAGTGCTTTTCAATTTCAGGGTCATTTAGCTCAAAAAAATTAGTAAATGCATAAAAAAACAAATGAAGTCAGAAAGGGTTGAAAATTGATGATGTGGCTTTGAATGGTTCATTTTGAACACACAAAAAGTTTGGAGTTCAAATAAGTTCAAAAAATGTCCCTTTGTAAACAGATGAGTTTTCGTGCGAAACCCTTATACTTCGAAAGAGATTGTCCATTTTGTACACGAAGTGCATCCAGTTTTTGCCGTAACCCTCTCAACTTTTTAGCACATGCTATGTGGGTGAAATGATGGTACCATGCCAATTTTCAACATCTTTAGAGTTCATCTGAAGTGCTTTTCAATTTCTGGGTCATTTAGCTTAAAAAATTAGTAAGTACATGGAAAATAACAAATGAAGTCAGAAAGAGTTGAAAATTGATGATGTGGCTTTGAATGGTTCATTTTGAACACACAAAAAGTCTCGAGTTCAAATAAGTTAAAAAAAAGAAATCCCTTTGTAAACAGATGAGTTTTCGTCTGAAACCCTAATATTTCGAAACAGATTGTCCGTTTTGTACACGAAGTGCACCCAGTTTTTGTCGTAACACTCTCAACTTTTTAGCACATGCTATGTGGGTGGAATGATGATACCATGCCAATTTTCAACCTCTTCAGAGTTCATCTGAAGTGCTTTTCAATTTCAGGGTCATTTAGCTCAAAAAAATTAGTAAATGCATGAAAAATAACAGATGAAGTCAGAAAGGGTTGAAAATTGATGATGTGGCTTTGAATGGTTCATTTTGAACACACAAAAAGTCTGGAGTTCAAATAAGTTCAAAAAATG
>NW_025258838.1:0-1750 GCF_018294505.1 Triticum aestivum
CCAGCCCACCACCGCCGTCGTCCTCCTGGCGCCAGTCGGCCAGGCGTGTGGCCGGCGCGCGCGCACGGCCGGAGCGCCACGCCACCAGCCCGTCTGCCTGCCTCCCTCGCCAGCGCGACGCCGCGGCGCTTCTTCTCGGTGCCGCCCCGATCCCCTGGCCTTATCCCTCTCTCTCTCCCGTGCTGCTCCCTCCCTCTCTCTCACGGCCGAACACCACCGTCGCCGCCGTTCGCCATAGCCGCCGTCTCCGACCACCCCTCGCTCCCCCGACTAGCTCAGGAGCTCCGCCTCGACTCCCTCTTCCTCCCCACCGCTCCACGGGTCTCCGGAAGCCCTGCATCGCCGCCACGTCGCCGTTCCCATCTTCGGGCTCCGACCACCGTCGCCGTCAAATTCGTCGTCTCCGGCGCGTCCCCGAGCCCGCTTCGACGCCCACTGCAACCGCGGTGAGCCCCCGAGTCATTTCCCCCTTCTCCCCTGGTCTCTCCCGACCTCTAGGCCCTAGCCCCACCTCGGCCGAGAGCTCCACGCCGCCGACGATGTCGCCGTCGTGGCCACGGTCGCCGTAGCGCCCAACCGAGCACACCATCGTGCTCCACACCTCACTAGGAGCACGTAGCACGCACCAACACCTCCCCTAACGCCGTGCAACGCCGTTTCCGACCGCACCCGAACTCCGGCCGCCGCAGCCGAGCTCGCCGTCGTCAACTCCGGCCACCCCGAGCCCAACCACCACCACCAATAGTCGCGGCTCAACCTCAGCAACACGTAGATGCCTTCCGCCGTCCATTTGGTTGCCGGAATGGCAAAAAGCACTTTCGCCGCCGTCTCGGACCTCGCCGGTGTCATGTCGCCGGTGGGGTTTGACTTGTCCGACCTGGGGTTTGACCCCCCAGGGTCACTGACGCGTGGGCCCTGTCGGCCAGGTGGTTAGGTTAGCGCTAACTACTGTTAGTCAACCCCCCCTGACACTGACAGTGGGCCCCAGCGCCTCTAATCCCTAATTAGGATTAAATTAAACCTGTTAAACCCCCCCTGTCACTGACGTGTGGCCCCCACACGCCAGGTTTGACTTCAGCCAGCCGCAGTTGACCACTGACGTCATGCTGACGTCATGCTGGCGCAATAATTATATTCTGGATTTAAATTAAATCAGGAAATTCCAGAATATTATTTAAACTTCAAAAATTCATAACTTTTATTCTGTAACTCCAAATTGGACAAATTATATATGAAAAATGATCAGAAAAATTCAATCTATCCATCTGTACTATTTTCATGCATGATCAAACAAGTTAAATTGATGTTTTAAGCAGAACAAGGAAACGCACTTTAAAAGGCCATGTTTGAGTTTGAAATTTGAATCTTTGATTCAAATTTGTTCAAACCCCTCTGGTTTTAGTTGCATTAGCCCAACACACTCATATTGCCATGTTTCATGCATGCATCATATTGTTGCACATTGTTTGGTGATGCTTGTGTATCGATGTCCTTTGCGACAGGTTCTGCCCCCGAGGAGTACCGTGATTACCCTAACGAAGAACCGTATCAGTGCATCGAACCATCAGGCAAGCAACCAACCATTTGATCATATCGATACAATCCCATGTTCTCGCTCCTGCTCTCTTTTACTGCATTAAGACAACACGATTCAAACTGCTGTGTGCTACGGTAGTTGAACCCATTTCCTCTGCATGACCTGTCATTGCCACAGTAACTAGATGAAACCCACTAGCATGTGTAGGAGTTG
>NW_025258839.1:0-1750 GCF_018294505.1 Triticum aestivum
CTCGATGCAGGGAGTAGGATTTTATGAAGTTAAATATTGAGAATATATTATTTTATTTGTGCACTAAAAATTGAAAGCAAATATGATTACATTTTCAAATATAAGAATTTTGCAAACATATTTGTGTCTTCGGTATGTTTAATTTGTTATTGATATTTTAATATATGTGTTTTTCTTTATTCTTTACTTGCTAATTATGCATGTCATACTAACTATAATTTGATGATCAACTGCATTCTCCAAGTTATATTTGTATCTTTTGGCTGAAATTTTTTGTCATGTTGCTTAGTTTTCTCTATAAATAAAAATTTAGTAGTTCCCATTATTTTCGTGTAGGCATCAGTTAATTTGCCAAAGGTATGCAAGATTGGCATATTTATTTAGTGAGTTTGTACTGAAATTGATTTTTGCTTTTTATATAGTATAGATATCCATAAAGTCTCTGTTGGTAGTTATTTTCTTCCATAGACGTGGACAACAATACCAAGGGTGGACACTTTGAGAGCAAAATATAAGCCACGCGTGGTATATTTTCGCTATCATACCAGTCCCTTTTTCTTATTACCAAAAAAGAACCCTTGATATATTTTGGCTCAATATATGAGACACGTGCACTCACAGTAGCAAGGTGCATGTAGAAAATGTCATTTTTTGATCGTCCCACCAATTCTTCACTTTCCCATTATGGTCTTCTTAACTTCTCCGTCTTCTTTCCCCTACTCGTACTTTCACATATTGAGATTTTTCATCTTCGCTGATCCCTTTTCTCTTTGGGCGTTTATAGGTGCCGGTGCGCCGGCCGAAAGTTTCGGCCGGTCCAGCCCGGCCGTTCGATTTGAGCCACGCGACCGTTGGATCCAAGCGGAAAAAAAAACCGAATCGCCCCCAGCTCTCTTCTTCCTCAGGGAGTTGGTTGGATCCGCATGTCCCGTTCGGGGGAGCGCGGCGCCGCGCCTCCTGTCCCCTCCGATGGTCGTCGGTGCCCACCCTCACCGGTCTTCCTCGTCGCCGCCGGACCCCGCCCTCGCCGGCTGTCCTCGTTGCCGGTCCCCGCCCTCGCCGGCTGTCCTCATCGCCAGTTCTCATGCAACAACTTCACCTGTGTTGCAGCAGCTCTTAACGGCGACGGTTGTAGCTCGGCCGCCGCCCCTCGCCATTGATGCTCGCTGCAGGAAATTATGTCGACGGCGGCCGTCAGTCAATCAACGCCGTTTTGAACGGATGTAGCAAAAAACTTCATCCGTAGTAGCAAAATAAACTACGGTTGCAGCAAAAATCAAACACCGTCGCTGTCTTTCGTGAGGTCGCAACTCCGTCTTACATGGATGTAGCATAAAACTTCACCGGTAGAAGCAAAATTCTACTATGGTTGCAACAAAAATCAAACACCGTCGCCGTCTTTCGCGAGGTCGCAACTCCGCCTTACATGGATGTAGCAAAAACTTCAGCGGTAGTAGCAAAATTCTACTATGGTTGCAACAAAAATCGTCGTTGTCATCATCGTGAGGTCGCAGCTCCGCCTGATGGATGTAGCAAAAAAACTTCGCCAATAGTAACAAAAGCCAACCGCGGTTGCAGCTTCCCCTTGTTGTGCAGTTCAATTGAAGCTTTTCTGTCTATGGTTGAAGCTTTTTTCAATAGCTGTTGAAGCTGTTTTAGGTGATGGTTGCAAACACTAGTATACGCTGGGTGCATCCAGCCATGGCGGCAGGCAGCCATGGCGGCCAGCGAGGGAGCGCCTGGCCGCCGG
>NW_025258840.1:0-1749 GCF_018294505.1 Triticum aestivum
ATTGAACCCAAAGCTAAGCACTTCTCCTATTGCAAGAAAGATCAATCTAGTAGGCCAAACTAAACCGATAATTCGAAGAGACTTGCAAAGATATCAAATCATGCATATAAGAATTCAGAGAAGAACCAAATAATATTCATAGATAATCTTGTTCATAAATCCACAATTCATCGGATCTCGGCAAACACACCATAAAAGAGTATTACATCGAATAGATCTCCAAGAACATCGAGGAGAACTTTGTATTGAGAATCAAAGAGAGAGAAGAAGCCATCTAGCTAATAACTATGGACCCGAAGGTCTGTGGTAAACTACTCACGCTTCATCGAAGAGGCAATGGTGTTGATGTAGAAGCCCTCCGTGATCGATTCCCCCTCTGCAGACCACCGGAAAAGGCCCCAAGATGGGATCTCACGGGTAGAGAAGGTTGCGGCGGTGGAAACATGGTTTCATGGCCCCCCCTGATGTTTCTAGGGTATAAGAGTATATATAGGCGAAAGAAGTACGTCGGTGGAGCTACGAGGGGCCCACGAGGGTGGGGGCGCGCCTATCGCCCCTGGGCGCGCCCTCCTGCCTCGTGGCCTCCTCGTGGAGTTGCAGACTTCGACTCCAAGTCTTCTGGATTGCTTTCGGTCCAAGAAAGATCACCGCGAAGGTTTCATTCCGTTTGGACTCCATTTGGTATTCCTTTTCTGCAAAACTCTAAAATAGGCAAAAAAAATAGAAACTGGCACTAGGCCTCCGGTTAATAGGTTAGTCCCAAAAATAATATAAAAGAGCATATTAAAGCCCATTAAACATCCAAAACAGATAAAATAATAGCATGGAACAATCAAAAATTATAGATACGTTGGAGACGTATCAGGCCTCACCGACTTCATCGCAACTGAATGTGAACGGTATCATCTCCTCAGAAACACCATTGTTCAAAGTTTTAATTTCCTTCCTAGGAATAACCCTCCTGAGGTGCAGTTTAATTTATATGCGGAGTTGCATCAGAAACCGCTCACTGAGTTCTGCGAAATATGCTTGCTTCCTTCTGATGGTAGTTTGGTAGAGCCTAGACCCGCAGAGTTTGAAAGCTTTAATCGTAGTCTGACAGTGGGTGATGAGAGAGGGGTGTCGAGTATAACTGCCACTGGCTTGCAATTCTCTGTTGTTCATTATTTTGCTCTTTTCATTTCAAAATGCTTGCTTGCTAGAGAAAAGGTGGGTGCATTGACTTCACCAGACCTTGCTGTTTTACTCGTGCACTAGAGGGCGACAAAACTTATAGCTTGGGAGCTATTGTGGCGACAAAACTTATAGCTTGGGAGCTATTGCGACAAAACTTACTCCAGGCTACTGATCGATTACCATGTTAGGCCAAAATCCTAAGCTTGGGGGAGTACGTGTTTCTCACCGACATTACATTCATGTTCACACATCTCGTTTCAGTTGTTGGTGTTCACACTTTTTGATTGTATTATCCATGCTTAAATTTATTTTCTCGCTTTCTTCTTGTGTGCTTGAAAAACTTTAGAAAAACCAAAAAATTAGTTGTAGCTAGTTTACTTTCTATGCATGCTTAGTTGTAATATTAAGAAGAAAACCCAAAAAGATTTCGTTGTTCTTATTTTGCTTGTTGGGAGCTTTCCCGTGTAAATAGTTTTTCTCGTTTTTGCTTTCCATTTATTTGCTTGTTCTAGAAAACCAAAAACTCCAAAAAAATATTTCAGTGTGTTTCTCTGAATTTCTTTTCTTTTTATT
>NW_025258841.1:0-675 GCF_018294505.1 Triticum aestivum
GTTGTTTTTCGGTCATTTACCTAATTGTTTAGAGAGCTAAATGACCGTGAAATTGAAAATCACTACAAAATGAATTCTCAAAATGTTGAAACTTGGCATGGTATCATCATTTCACTCGCATAGCATGTGCAAAAGAGTAGAGAGGGTCAAGGCAAAAACTGGACGCACTTCGTGTACAAACTGGACAAACTCTTTCGGAGTATCAGGGTTTCGGACGAGAACTCATCTGTTACACGGGCACTTCAATGTTTTTTAAACTTATTTGAACTCTGGACTTCTTTTGTGTTCAGTATGCAGCATTCAAACCGACGTCATCAATTTCCAACATGTTCTGACATCATTTGTTGTTTTTCGGTCATTTACCTAATTGTTTAGAGAGCTAAATGACCGTGAAATTGAAAATCACTACAAAATGAATTTCGAAAATGTTGAAACTTGGCATGGTATCATCATTTCACCCGCATAGCATGTGCGAAAGAGTAGAGAGGGTCACGGCAAAAACTTGACGCACGTCACGTACAAATTGGACAAACTCTTTCGGAGTATCAGGGTTTCGGACGAGAACTCATCTGTTACACGGGCACTTCAATATTTTTTAAACTTATTTGAACTCCAACTTCTTTTGTGTTCAGTATGCAGCATTCAAAGCGACGTCATCAATTTCCAACATATTCT
>NW_025258841.1:685-1749 GCF_018294505.1 Triticum aestivum
TGACCGTGAAATTGAAAATCACTACAAAATAAACTATGAAAATGTTGAAACTTGGCATGGTGTCATCATTTCGCCCGCATAGCATGTGCGAAAGAGCAGAGAGGGTCATGGCAAAAAATGGATGCACTTCGTGTACAAACTGGACAATCTCTTTCGGAGAAGGGTTTCAGACGAAAACTCATCTGTTACACGGGCACTTCAATGTTTTTTAAACTTACTTGAACTCCGGACTTCTTTTGTGTTCAGTATGCAACATTCAAATCGACGTCATCAATTTCCAACATGTTCTGACATCATTTGTTGTTTTTCAGTCATTTACCTAACTGTTTAGAGACCTAAATGACCATGAAATTGAAAATCACTACAAAATGAAATGTGAAAATTTTGAAACTTGGCATGGTAGCATCATTTCACCCGCATAGCATGTGCGAAAGAGTAGAGAGGGTCACGGCAAAAATTGGACGCACTTCATGTACATACTGGACAATCTCTTTCGAAGTATCAGGGTTTCGGACGAGAACTCATCTGTTACACGGGCACTTCAATGTTTTTTAAACTTATTTGAACTCTGGACTTTTTTGTGTTCAGTATGCAGCATTCAAAGCGACGTCATCAATTTCCAACATGTTATGACATCATTTGTAGTTTTTCAGTCATTTACCTAATTGTTTAGAGAGCTAAATGACCGTGAAATTGAAAATCACTACAAAATGAACTGTGAAAATGTTGAAACTTGGCATGGTATCATCATTTCACCCGCATAGCATGTGCGAAAGAGTGGAGAGGGTCACGGCAAAAACTGGACGCACTTCGTGTACAAACTGGACAATCTCTTTCGGAGTATCAGGGTTTCAGACGAGAACTCATCTGTTACACGGGCACTTCAATGTTTTTTAAAATTATTTGAACTCCGGACTTCTTTTGTGTTCAGTATGTAGCATTCAAAGCGAGGTCATCAATTTCCAATATGTTCTGACATCATTTGTTTTTTTCCAGTCATTTACCTAATTGTTTAGAGAGCTAAATGATCGTGAAATTGAAAATCACTACAAAATAAACTGTGA
>NW_025258842.1:0-1749 GCF_018294505.1 Triticum aestivum
GGTACTCCTCGGGAACAGATCCTGTCGCAAAGGACATCGATATACAAGCATCACCAAACAATGTGCAACAATATGATGCATGCATGAAACATGGCAATATGAGTGTGTTGGGCTAATGCAACTAAAGCCAGGAGGGTTTGAACAAATTTGAATCAAAGATTCAAATTCCAAATTCAAGTATGGCCTTTTAAAGTGCCTTTTCTTGTTCTGCTTAAAACATCAAGTTAACTTGTTTGATCATGCATGAGAATAGTACAGATGGATAGATTGGATTTTTCTGATCATTTTTCATATATAATTTGTCCAATTTGGAGTTACAGAATAAAAGTTATGAATTTTTGAAGTTTAATTAATATTCTGGAATTTCCTGATTTAATTTAAATCCAGAAATTCAATTACTGCGTCAGCCTGACGTCACAGTGACGTCAGCAGGTCAACAGGGCTGGCTCGGGTCAAACCTGACGTGTGGGGTCCACACGTCAGTGACACAGGGGCTAATCCCGCGTTGACCCGGGCTGGTTAGCTTTGACTAAGCCCTGGGGCCCACTTGTCAGCGTCAGTAGGTGGGGGGTTAGTGACTAATTAACTAAGCCACGTCAGCCCGCCGGAGTTCTGGCCGGCGGCGACCATTAGCGCGGCGGCGAGAGTGGTTTTGGTCGTTTCGGCCACCAAATGGACCGCGGAGGCCACCGGAGTGGAGCTGAGGACAACCCGCAGCTCTTGGCGGAGCCCGTTGGGGTCGGGGTGGCCGGAGTCGACGGCGGCGAGCTCGGCTGCGGCCGCCGGGGTTCGGTCGTGCACGGGAACGGTGCTGGAGCTCGAAGTCGAGCAAAACGAGGCGCTAGGGATGCTCTACGGGGTTCTGTGAACTCGTTGGACTCGCCGGGGTGACCAAATGGTCACCGGAGCTGCGTCGACGGCGAGCTCGGCGACGGCGGAGGTTCGGCCGTGGTGGGGAGGAAGCTACGGTGAGGGAACGAGGGGGAGAAGAGGGGGAAACGGTGGCGTAGCTCACCGCGGTTGCAGTGGGCGTCGAAGCGGGCTCGGGGACGCGCTGGAGACGGCGAATTCAACGGCGACGGTGGTCGGAGCCCGAAGAGGGGAACGGCGACATGGCGGCGATGCAGGGCTTCCGGGGACCCGTGGAGCGGTGGGGAGGAAGAGGGAGTCGAGGCGGAGCTCCTGAGCTAGTCGAGGGAGCGAGGGGTGGTCGGAGACGGTGGCTATGGCGAACGGCGGCGACGGTGGTGTTCGGTCGGGCGGGAGAGAGAGCGAGGGAGAGCCGGGGAGAGTGAATGGGGTGTCGGCGAGGTCGGGGCGACGACCAGAAGACGATCCACGTGGCGCAACGGCGACCAGGGCGATGCAGAGAGGCTGGGTGGTGCGTGGCGAGCTCGGGCGCGCCATGCTCACCTCCCTGCCTGCTCTGGCAAGGGGAAGCAGCTGGCTGGCACGGGCCAGCACAGTGCTGGGCCGGCTGGGCTGGGCAGGTAGGTCCAGGTAAGTCTACTCCTTTTATTTATTTTTCTGTTTTCTGTTTTTATTTAATATATCTGCAACTTTGTTGAATTAAATAAAATACCTAGGCAACTCCAAAAATCACCAAACTACTCCTGGTCCATAGTTGGATTATTTCCAACATGAAACATTTTAGTTTGGAGATATTTGAGCATTTAAATATTTTATATTATTTTAAATGCCCAAATTCAAATATCTATGATTTAATTCAAAAACCCTAGGATGGCCTAG
>NW_025258843.1:0-1749 GCF_018294505.1 Triticum aestivum
TATCCCGCCTTCTTCTCGGAGGAACCCAAATCTCGGGACGAGATTCTTTTGAGTGGGGGTGAGTTGTCACACCCTAGCTAGTCATGCATTAGAGTGTTGCATCATGTTTACTCTTTCATCAGAAACTTGAAATGGGGATGACAGAACCCCCAGTCCCCTCTGAAACCAACTAGGGCTACTAAAATAATTTTTCAATGAACCTGAAATGCCCTTCTAAAATGCCCATCATTTTTGCCTTGGTTCAGAACCTCTGCCAAAAGTGGTGCACATTTTTCTAGGCCAACCTAGGGTTTTGAACTAAATCATAGATATTTGAATTTGGGCATTTAAAATAATATAAAATATTTTAATGCTCAAATATCTCCAAACTAAAATGTTTCATGTTGGAAATAATCCAACTATGGACCAGGAGTAGTTTGGTGATTTTTGGAGTTGCCTAGGTATTTTATTTAATTCAACAAAGTTGCAGATATATTAAATAAAAACAGAAAACAGAAAAATAAATAAAAGGAGTAGACTTACCTGGACCTACCTGCCCAGCCCAGCCGGCCCAGCACTGTGCTGGCCCGTGCCAGCCAGCTGCTTCCCCTTGCCAGAGCAGGCAGGGAGGTGAGCATGGTGCGCCCGAGCTCGCCACGCACCACCCAGCCTCTCTGCATCGCCCTGGTCGCCGTTGCGCCGCGTGGATCGTCTTCTGGTCGTCGCCCCGACCTCGCCGACACCCCATTCACTCTCCCCGGCTCTCCCTCACTCTCTCTCCCGCCCGACCGAACACCACCGTCGCCGCCGTTCGCCATAGCCACCGTCTCCGACCACCCCTCGCTCCCCCGACCAGCTCAGGAGCTCCGCCTCGACTCCCTCTTCCTCCCCACCGCTCCACGGGTCCCCGGAAGCCCTGCATCGCCGCCACGTCGCCGTTCCCCTCTTCGGGCTCCGACCACCGTCGCCGTCGAATTCGCCGTCTCCAGCGCGTCCCCGAGCCCGCTACGACGCCCACTGCAACCGCGGTGAGCTACGCCACCGTTCCCCCCTCTTCTCCCCCTCGTTCCCTCACCGTAGCTTCCTCCCCACCACGGCCGAACCTCCGCCATCGCCGAGCTCGCCGTCGACGCAGCTCCGGTGACCATTTGGTCACCCCGGCGAGTCCAACGAGTTCACAGAACCCCGTAGAGTATCTCTAGCGCCTCGTATTGCTCGACTTCGAGCTCCAGCACCGTTCCCGTGCACGACCGAACCCCGGCGGCCGCAGCCGAGCTCACCGCCGTCGACTCCGGCCACCCCGACCCCAACGGGCTCCGCCAAGAGCTGCGGGTTGTCCTCAGCTCCACTCCGGTGGCCTCCGCGGTCCATTTGGTGGCCGAAACGACCAAAACCACTCTCGCCGCCGCGCTAATGGTCGCCGCCGGCCAGAACTCCGGCGGGCTGACGTGGCCTAGTTAATTAGTCACTAACCCCCCCACCTACTGACGCTGACAAGTGGGCCCAGGGCCTAGTCAAAGCTAACCAGCCCGGGTCAACGCGGGATTAGCCCCTGTGTCACTGACGTGTGGACCCCACACGTCAGGTTTGACCCGAGCCAGCCCTGTTGACCTGCTGATGCCACTGTGACGTCAGGCTGACGCAGTAATTGAATTTCTGGATTTAAATTAAATCAGGAAATTCCAGAATATTAATTAAACTTCAAAAATTCATAACTTTTATTCTGTAACTCCAAATTGGACAAATTATATATGAAAAATGATCAGAAAA
>NW_025258844.1:0-1749 GCF_018294505.1 Triticum aestivum
AGAGGACTCATGTTTTACTATGGGTTGGAATTCCACGACTTGGCTCCAGAGTCCATCCTCCATATTTCCGCATTTACTGTCGTCTGTGAAGCCTTCCTCCGCGTCACCCCCCACTTCGGCCTGTGGCTGAAGACCTTCAATGTGGAGCCGAAGATGATCGAGGGGCGTCAAGCAGAGTGCGGCGGGGCGGCCGTAAGCAGGAGGGCCGATGCCCCGTGGCCCGAGGGCTCCTTCCAAGAGGAGCTCGGCTTGTGGCAGCAAGAGTGGTTCTATATTACCGCTCCGAAGGGCAGCAGGCAGAAGCCGCCGCCCTTATTCCGCTCGGGACCTCCATGACGGTTGATGTCGTGGGTCAACCAAGGGCTCAACTGGGGGCCGTCAAAGGACGTGCCCCTACTGCAGGGCCGGATTCAAGACCTCCAAGCGAGGGAGATCGATCTGGTTGTGGTAATGCAGGTCATGCTGATTAGGCGTCTCCTGCCCTGCAAACTCCGCCCTCTCCGGCTGTGGGAGTTTAATCGAGAGGGACCACGGATTCTCCAACACTTCATGGGTATGACACCCGTGGAGATGTACAAATTATTCTTCGGATCATGAGAAGCGTGTCCGGAATTGACCGAGGACGCTGGCCTAAGCTGCAATCGCCCGGATACACAAGTAAGTAGCTCCGAGTCCGGACATACCGTTTGTTTGCCTTTCTATGATTCGCCTTTTGACCAATTTCCTTCTAAACAGGAGTGGATAGTGCAAGCAAAACTGATACGGTGTCCGGCCCCCCTCCCAGAGACCGCGCCAGATCCCGTGCTGGTCAGGATGCTGGAGGTTGCGCCTTCAGAGGAAGGCGAAGGGGAAAATAGAGGAGCTACCGCCTCGCCCAAGGAGGCTCTTGAAAGAGGGGGGATCGAGAATCCCTCCCTCCAAGGGGAGAAGAGGACCGCCTCCGAGGACCCGGGGGCCAAAGCCCCTAAGCGGGGGGGAAAATCTTCACCAGATGGTCCTGCGTCCGGGGAGGCCCCGGCCGCACAGTATCCCCTAAAGAATCAGCCCTCCAGCGAGCCGTAAGTAGAAAAAAGGGAGTTTTATAATAAGGGACACCCTATTTGTGCTTCTGAGGATAACTCAAGTTTTTACCTTGTAGTTCGGATCTCCGTCCTTGGCAAATGAGCTCGTCTTCGGGGGATCTTCGTCCGGAGATGGTGGAGAGCGAGACGCCTCCGTCCGCGGCGCCATCGGATAGGGCGGACGAGGCTGAAGTGTCATCACGGAGGGTACCCTCGAGTCCGGCAAAGCCGGATAGTTCGGCACCAACTAGTGTGCGGCTGAAGGATCTGCTTGAGTGGGCGTCTATCTCAGAAGATCACCATGCATTGATGAGTATGGTGATTGGAAGGATTTCGTCCGCCGAAGGCGGACTGCGTAATGCCGTCAGGAGTTTGCTGGCGGGGTTTGAGGTACGTAGAAATGACACACCTTTTGACAGTTTTACACATAAAGTGTGCCCTGTATAGATAGTAGCCCCTGAGACTCAGTAGGTTGTCGACAGCGACAGCGTGCCGAGGATCAAAATCGCAGGTTTCAATTTTCGCCGTTCCTATGCAGGTGGCGGATCGTCCGGGGGCCAGCCGGACTGATGGAGTTGCTGAACTAAAGCGGCAACTCGACGTTGCGGATGCGGACATCGCGCTAGTCAACAGGCGACTTGATGAGTCGCAAGGTAAGTGTTTCTTTGCGGTCACTTAGTAAGGGAGC
>NW_025258845.1:0-1749 GCF_018294505.1 Triticum aestivum
CCTTGAACAACAAGCTTGGTTTCGAGTTTGTGTCCTACCCATGGTTCCAATGACCTTCCGCTTCATCATTTCTTTGACTCGATGTCGTTGCTGATTGTTTATATCTTGAAATCTCTCGACAAATGTGTCGTGAACATCATCAACCTTATGAGGTCTTCCAAGATATCTATCGAATTCTTGATGAGAAATAGCATCCTTTGCCCTCGATGATTTGGGTTATCATCGACAACATTATTGCATTCCCTCCAACACAAAACTTGTTCCTGTTTTGTGCTGTACCTTGAGTTCCTTGCTATCCAACTTATGTTATGATCTACCGCGGAGTATTACCATCTTTGATGTCAAGAATGTTGTGAGGATTGCTCCACCACTTAAGAATTCTTGGTATAGTGATACTTCTCGCCATCACCATTCTTTCTTGGTCCTCGTGTTGATTCCAACCGGGGTACCCACAAGTGAACGGTGTTGTTTGGATTATGCACTTCTAGCAACCCTATTGCTTTGAAGTTAATGATCGATAGTTCATTCTAAGTCCTTCGCTAATTGAATCACCATTCTGACATTGGTCGTGCAACCCAATCCACATTTCGGGTGCACCTTTCAACCAATGTTTAATTGTGTATGTTTTCCTCGAGCATACTTCCTTATATCATTTGATCTGACAAAAGTTATCTCCTTGTTCACCTAATGGTGGAAATCCATCTTTTGTGAATATCGGTGAATTGCCGTTGAGTTCACCAGACACCTCCTTGTCCTCTCCTTGGTTTAATGATGAACTATTGTTTCAGGAACCCGCTCCCATAGTTCATTTCCCGAGAATCTTGCAATGTCATTTCGTCGATTTGCGTTGCACCTTTCCTTCTCAGGTATCCTAAGTCTGAGGTATCCTGACACCAATCGGATCTGAATCTCGGTCAGATATGATGGTTGGAACATATTTTCAAGAGTTATAGCATTGGTCCTTTGATGACCTGGTAACATGATGTCATGCCTAGCACCCCCCCCCCCGGGTGGAGGACCTATTATTGTAGTATCCTTTTTAACAAGGTTAACCATGCTTCCATGAGGAAATTGCAAGACTTATTCTACAAGTTATTCCAGATGGATCCTTTGTGTTTCCAAAGTCTGATCTTCACAGGATGACCATGTCAATGCTATCTCGAAGCATGTCTATGGTACTCGGATTTTCAACAAGTACATTTGAAGCCCAATGCTAAATGTTTCCTGCTCTATTATCCAAACACCGTGTATGGGTAATGTCATGAAAATTCTTCCCCTTACCTAATGAGTTCCTACATTATATCATGTCTTGGATATTGTGCTCTCCTTGTCCTTGGGAAGGATATACCCTTGAAATATGTGTTTAAACACATTTTCCTTTCCATTGTTCTGTTTAAACATAATAATCACGTTTCCTTTCCCTTGGTTTGTTTAAACCTTCTTGTGATCTATATAATATAAGCAGTAATATCCCTGCTCATGTAAACACCTCGGTGTACCATCTTGTTTGGTGTAACCCTGTTACTATTGTTGATGACATTCCGGTAGCCACCGATGGACGAGAACTTTGCCTATTGGTCCGCCTCGTTCAACGAGCAGGAAAATGGTTCTCTTCGTCCCTCGCCCCTGGTACCGACATTGTGCCGACATAACTGATAGGCTACCCTCTGACATGCCTTGCTATTGTGACCGTGCGAGATGTCACCGCTCCTATTTTTAACCCACATGGTGGGCCCATAACCCACAGTT
>NW_025258846.1:0-1749 GCF_018294505.1 Triticum aestivum
ACATTGGAGCAACATCCGGGGAAGACCCACAGCAAGATCCCCTCCGTGTAGACCCCACGCGTCCGTTTCACCCCTCCAGGTGCCGGCGGCAGCGCCGTTCGTGAGGGGGGCAGACCCCGGACACGCATGCCGGGCGTTTGCAACCGCGAAAACACTTCCAGACTTGTGGGAGGCCGCCGGCGCAAGATTTGGCGGCATGCTAGCCCCCGGAGGCCGCCGGCCACAACCGTAGACGCGCGAAGGGCAATCCGCGTAGAGGGAATTTTTCGGATACTTCTCCATCACCAAAAATTATGAAAAAATACCATCGTTCCTATAGCACATGTGCCGACGTCGTGCAAAAAATCATGATTTTATCGCGCTCCGAGTATTTAGTAATATTGACGCCGCATCGTTACCATAGAACGTCTACTACCGTGTCATCGCCGTCCGTGAGGGGGGCCACGCCCCGGAGACGCGTCCCGCCTCTTCGGACATGCCACCACACCACCCCGCATGTATGAGGGCCCGGTGCGACACTCCGGTGGCATTGCTACCCCCCAGTGCCCCCGTCCCGCCTAACCCTGTAGCGTTTGACCACGGGATCTACCCCTTTTACTTTGCACGGACGGGCTTTGACCAATGGACCTCCCCACCCGGTTGTGTTAGGTCATCCCATAGGAACACTTTGGAGCAACATCCGGGGAAGTCCCACAGCAAGATCCCCTCCGTGTAGACCCCACGCGTCCGTTTCCTCCCTCCAGGTGCCGGCGGCAGCGCTGTTCGTGAGGGGGGCACACCCCGGACACGCGTGCTGGGCGTTTGCAACCGCGACAACACTTCCAGACTTGTGAGAGGCGGTCGACCCAATATTTGGCGGCATGCTAGCCCCCGGAGGCCGCCGGCCACAGCCGTAGACGCGCGAAGGGCAATCCGCATAGAGGGAATTTTTCGGATACTTCTCCATCACCAAAAATTATGAAAAAATACCATCATTCCTATTGCACATGTGCCCACGTCGTGCAAAAAAAATCATGATTTTATCGCGCTCCGAGTATTTAGTAATATTGACGCCGCATCGTTACCGCAGAACGTCTACTACCGTGTCATCGCCGTCCGTGAGGGGGGCCACGCCCCGGAGACGTGTCCCGCCTCTTCGGACATGCCACCACACCACTCCGCATGTATGAGGGCCCGGTGCGACGCTCCGATGGCATTGCTACCCCCCCAGTGCCCCCGTCTCGCCTAACCCTGTACCGTTTGACCACGGGATCTACCCCTTTGACTTTGCACGGACGGGCTTTGACCAATGGACCTCCCCACCTGGTTGTGTTAGGTCAGACCATAGGAACACATTGGAGCAACATCCGGGGCAGACCCACAGCAAGATCCCCTCCGTGTAGACCCCACGCGTCCGTTTCCCCCCTCCAGGTGCCGGCGGCAGCGCCGTCCGTGAGGGGGGCACACCCCGGACACGCGTGCCGGGCGTTTGCAACCGCGACAACACTTCCAGACTTGTGAGAGGCCGCCAGCGCAAGATTTGGCGGCATGCTAGCCCCCGGAGGCCGCCGGCCACAGCCGTAGACGCGCGAAGGGCAATCCGCGTAGAGGGAATTTTTCGGATACTTCTCCATCACCAAAAATTATGAAAAAATACCATCGTTCCTATAGCACATGTGCCCACGTCGTGCAAAAAAAATCATGATTTTATCGCGCTCCGAGTATTTAGTAATATTGACGCCGCATCGTTACCGCAGAACGTCTACTACC
>NW_025258847.1:0-1749 GCF_018294505.1 Triticum aestivum
CGACGACTCCCTCTGTCCCCATCACTCCCTCAACCACCCGGAGGACCGCCTAGGAGTGGCGGATCCATCCCTGCACTCGGATGCCCGCGAAGAACCGCCGTTCGCCGGCGACGATCGTCGGACGCCCCGCCTCTGCTCGGGCAGAGAAGAGGAGGGAGTGGGGACTGGTCAAACCTGACCACTGGGCCCCCTGGACCCACTGTCAGAGACCCAGCCCCGCCTCCACGTGTTTAAGTGGAAGCGCAAAACACCGAGTACGTCTCCCCTTTTCGAAGACGTATTCTGCCGAGATAACAGATTTTGACCAAACTTTGACCGGCTATATCTTATTAATTACAACTCCAAATAAATTAATTCTTTTTCCTACCTCTCTCAAATATTGTCTAGTTTAGTTTAAGATTTATTTGTAAAATTTTCAAAACAACTTTTTGTGCTGTTTTTAGTTTGTGTGTTAATTCATTTATATTTTCAAAAATAGGACCTTGGAGAGAGAGAAGAAAGCTTTCAAATATTTTGGAGTGCTCCCTGCCTTTCCACACATTGAAGGCAAGCATTCTGAACCCCGGCATAATATATTTGTGTGTTTGTTGACACGTTTATAACACCACCTCATTTCGGAGAAACTTGTTATTTCATGTGATATGATCAATTGCATGAATGCTTATTTGTGATTTCCATGCTGTTGGAAATGAACACCCTTGTGATGATGATCATCCTCATGTGCCTTGCATGCATACCGGAAGGAATCCGGGAAAACCTCTGCCTTGGGTAGGCATGAGTTTGCCGCTGGTCTCCGTCGGGACGGTTGTGTCCGGTATGGCGTGGTAAGGTATAATGAGCGGTGACTCTGTTGGTTTAAATATAATCGTTATGCTAATCATGCAGGGCATACTTAAACCTCCTGAGTCGACCATAGATCGAGTCTTGTTCCAGTAACCCCCATACTTGCTTCGTACTACCACTCCTCTCTACAACAAGTAGAGTACGTTTCAGTAAGTTGTCAACCTCTTTCTAGCACACACCGTACAGAGAGGCCAGGGTGGAAGATACCGGTTGTAGCTGGTAGGCAGGCCACCTGGTCCGGGGGCATGGGTGTTTTCAGTTGAGACCGAGAGGGGAGGCCACCCCTTAGAGCGCACAATATAAATTTGATCCCATGCTACGCGAGGTTGTAGCCTCCCCACTTAGAGTTTGCTTGACAGGTGTCGTGGGTGATTCCAGACACGTGTGAGTTAAGCTGGTGTGTGCAAGTTAGGTGTGTTTTCAACAAAAAGGCCGTAGACGGAATTAGTCCCGATATACTAAAGGAATCCGTTACTCGTGGGTAAAGAGTACACCCTCTGCAGAGATAAACCTATTCGAATAGCCGTGTCCATGGTTAAGGACTACAGTCTGGAACGGGTCAAGTGTCGGTCTTAGTGTCGTTCTTCGGAGGTGAAACTATTAAACTAGAACTGGAATCATGACTTGTGATTTGTAATAATTATGATTATTATTTTTGTTGTGGACTAACCCGTGATATTATTGGTATTGTCAAATATCCCTGGGATGGTTCTACCTCCAGGATATTTACCATGATTGTTTCTTTTATAAGCCCTTTATGTGGTGTCGCTCAAACGCCCGACTGTGGCATTTCTTTTAAAGCCCTTTATGTGGTGTCGCTCAGACGCCCGACTGTGGCATTTCTTTTAAAGCCCTTTATGTGGTGTCGCTCAGACGCCCGACTGTGGCATTTCTTTTAAAGCCCTT
>NW_025258848.1:0-1749 GCF_018294505.1 Triticum aestivum
TGCTATGTGGATGAAATGATGATATCATGCCAACTTTCAACCTTTTCAGAGTTCATTTGAAATGCTTTTCAATTTTAGGGTCTTATAGCTCAAAATAATTAGTAAATGCATGAAAAATAACAAATGAAGTCAGAAAGGATTGAAAAATGATGATGTGGCTTTGAATGGTGCATTTTGAACACACAAAAAGTCAGGAGTTCAAATAAGGTTTAAAAAATGAAATCCCTTTGTAACAGACGAGTTTCCGGATGAAATCCTGATACTTTGAAAGAGATTGTCCGTTTTGTACACGATGTGCATCCAGTTTTTGCCGTAACCCTCTCAACTTTCTTGCACATGCTATGTGGATGAAATGATGATATCATGCCAACTTTCAAACTTTTCAGAGTTCATTTGAAATGCTTTTCAATTTTAGGGTCTTATAGCTCAAAATAATTAGTAAATGCATGAAAAATACAAATGAAGTCAGAAAGGATTGAAAAATGATGATGTGGCTTTGAATGGTGCATTTTGAACACACAAAAAGTCAGGAGTTCAAATAAGTTTTAAAAAATGAAATCCCTTTGTAACAGACGAGTTTCCGGATGAAATCCTGATACTTTGAAAGAGATTGTCCGTTTTGTACACGAAGTGCATCCAGTTTTTGCCGTAACCCTCTGAACTTTCTTGCACACGCTATGTGGATGAAATGATGATATCATGCCAACTTTCAACCTTTTCAGAGTTCATTTGAAATGCTTTTCAATTTTAGGGTCTTATAGCTCAAAATAATTAGTAAATGCATGAAAAATAACAAATGAAGTCAGAAAGGATTGAAAAATGATGATGTGGCTTTGAATGGTGCATTTTGAACACACAAAAAGGCAGGAGTTCAAATAAGGTTTAAAAAATGAAATCCCTTTGTAACAGACGAGTTTCCGGATGAAATCCTGATACTTTGAAAGAGATTGTCCGTTTTGTACACGATGTGCATCCAGTTTTTGCCGTAACCCTCTCAACTTTCTTGCACATGCTATGTGGATGAAATGATGATATCATGCCAACTTTCAACCTTTTCAGAGTTCATTTGAAATGCTTTTCAATTTTAGGGTCTTATAGCTCAAAATAATTAGTAAATGCATGAAAAATAACAAATGAAGTCAGAAAGGATTGAAAAATGATGATGTGGCTTTGAATGGTGCATTTTGAACACACAAAAAGTCAGGAGTTCAAATAAGTTTTAAAAAATGAAATCCCTTTGTAGCAGACGAGTTTCCGGATGAAATCCTGATACTTTGAAAGAGATTGTCCGTTTTGTACACGAAGTGCATCCAGTTTTTGCCGTAACCCTCTGAACTTTCTTGCACACGCTATGTGGATGAAATGATGATATCATGCCAACTTTCAACCTTTTCAGAGTTCATTTGAAATGCTTTTCAATTTTAGGGTCTTATAGCTCAAAATAATTAGTAAATGTATGAAAAATAACAAATGAAGTCAGAAAGGATTGAAAAATGATGATGTGGCTTTGAATGGTGCATTTTGAACACACAAAAAGTCAGGAGTTCAAATAAGGTTTAAAAAATGAAATTCCTTTGTAACAGACGAGTTTCCGGATGAAATCCTGATACTTTGAAAGAGGTTGTCCGTTTTGTACACGAAGTGCATCCAGTTTTTGCCGTAACCCTCTCAACTTTCTTGCACATGCTATGTGGATGAAATGATGATACCATGCCAACTTTCAACCTTTTCAGAGTTCATTTGAAATGC
>NW_025258849.1:0-1749 GCF_018294505.1 Triticum aestivum
AGGTCGACTGGTCGACTTTGTCTTCAACAGGATTAGTGGGGGCACGCTGAGTGCACCCACTGGGTGTAGTCCCCGAGACTACGGTCGAATGCTTGTGTTCGGCTGTAGTCTTAGAAACGTGTGTTTTTCCCTTTTCACTCGGAAGTGAATTATTTTTGACATTTAGTCGATTGGTTCTTCGCAGAACTCTTGTGATCTTGTGACTCGCTACTCAGAACTGGAACAGAAGCATACTCAAGTCGAGCTGAGCTTGAAGCTGGTTCAGGAGAAGCTGACAAAGGCAAAGGAGGAGACTGAAGGTATGTTTGGTGAGACCTTGACGACTGCTTTTCCTCTTGCTTGTTTCAACATCTGATCTTGCTGTGTCTTGCAGGTAAGGTAAGGGAGGCCCAGCAGAAGAAAGACCTTGAGCTAGCTGAGAGGATTAAGCTTGCTGACGAGAAGTTAGCTTCAGTCACCAAGCTCGAACAAGACAATACCAACCTGAAAACTGCTCTTGGGATTGCCAACAAAGAAGTCAGTCGACTGAGAACTGACAAAGCTGCCTTGACCGACCAAGTCAGCAAATTGACTGAGAAGAAGACTGAACTGGAGGCCTTCCTGAGTGGCTTTGCCAAGAAGCTGTTTCTTATGCTCGAAGGTAAACCTCCATGTTTGGCAAATATTTCCAACTGTGGCTTCTTCCATTCGACTATCCCCTTGACTTAGTGAACACCCTTGCAGAATTTTGTCAAAACTTTGAAGAAGAAACCAGCCGACTGGAGCCAAACCTTGACCCTGTCAATTCTCCGGTGAATGACGAGGTTGCCATGGATATTTTCCGACTGGAGTCTCGCGTTGCAGCTGTCGTGGATTATCTCGCAAGGCTGAAGGCCGCCACATCTCGCATCGACTCGACGCTCTGGCCTGAGGAGACACTTCAGAATGACCTTGAGTCACTAATGGCCCGCTTGAACACGATCCCTGGTCGAGTGCAGGAATGGAAGAAGTCCTCGGCTCGGTGTGGTGCAGATGTCGCTCTGTGTCTGGCCCGAGTCCACTGCAAAGATGCACGAGAGGAGAAGCTGGCGGCTCTTCGGGTGGCCAATACCAAGAAGCACGACTTCAGGTCCTTTATGGAGACTTTCCTTGCAGCTGCCACTCGGATCGCCGACGGAATTGACCTTGATGAATTTGTTGCACCTTCCAGCCCTCCACAGGAGGGGTAAAAAACTTCTTCTGGCTCGACTCTTTTAAATTTTCCTCGGTATGCCGAGTGGAATTGTCTCCGACAAACTTTAACAGGCTTGACGCCTGAGCACTTTCGGTTCCTTTAGACATCGATTCAAACTTGAATTTGACGCTTGAATATGATTGCCTTCGGCTCAAAATGTCCTTTGCAGGTTCAAAGCAAGGTGCCTGTGCTTAGGCGAGCGCTTGGACTGCAGCTAAGCCTCCGAGTGAGAGGGTCGCTCTTCACTCGGTAGGATTTTTGTAACTTAGGCGAGCGCTTGGACTGCAGCTAAGCCCCCGAGTGAGAGGATTGCTCTTCACTCAGTAGGATTTTTATAACTTAGGCGAGCACGAGGCTGCAGCTAAGCCTCCGAGTGGAAGGCTGGCTTACCACTCGGTAGGATTTTGATAAACTTAGGCGAGTGCTTGGACTGCAGCTAAGCCCCCGAGTGAGAGGATTGCTCTTCACTCGGTAGGATTTTTATAACTTAAGCGAGCACGAGGCTGCAGCTAAGCCTCCGAGTGGAAGGATGGCTT
>NW_025258850.1:0-1749 GCF_018294505.1 Triticum aestivum
GAGTCTGAATTATTGAAAGGTTCAAGTAATTTCAGGGTGAAGTTGAAAGATCGTCGTGACAAGAGGATAAAAGATCTATGATATGATCATAGAGATGAATATCTGAATTACGAGTTTGGCACAGAATTAAGACATTGTGGAAATTATTTCACAACTAATACAGCCTGGAACACCATAGTGTGATGGTGTGTCCGAACATCATAACTGCACCCTATTGGATATGATGTGTACCATGATGTCTCTTATCGAATTACCACGATAGTTTATGGGTTAGGCATTAAAGACAACCACATTCACTTTAAATAGGGCACCACGTAATTCCGATGAGATGACACCATATGAACTATGGTTTAGAGAAACCTAAGCTGTCATTTCTTAGAAGTTTGGGGCTGCGACGCTTATGTGGAAAAGTTTCAGGCTGATAAGCTCGAACCCAAAGCGGATAAATGCATCTTCATAGGACACCCAAAACAGTTGGGTATACCTCCTGTCTCAGATCCGAAAGCAATAAGGGATTGTTTCTAGAATCGGGTCCTTTCTCGAGGAAAGGTTTCTCTCGAAAGAATTGAGTGGGAGGATGGTGGAGACTTGATGAGGTTGTTGAACCATCTCTTCAACTAGTGTGTGGCAGGGCACATGAAGTTGTTCCTGTGGCACCTACACCAATTGAAGTGGAAGCTTATGATAGTGATCATGAAATTTCAGATCAAGTCACTACCAAACCTCGTAGGATGACAAGGATGCGTACTACTTCAGAGTGGTACGTAATCCTGTCTTGGAAGTCATGTTGCTAGACAACAATGAACCTACGAGCTATGGAGAAGCGATGGTGGGCCCGGATTCCGATAAATGGCTCGAGGCCATAAAATCCGAGAAAGGATCCATGTATGAAAACAAAGTGTAGACTTTGGCAGAACAACTCGATGGTCGTAAGGCTGTTGAGTGCAGATGGATTTTAAAAGGAAGACAGACAATGATGGTAAGTATCACCATTAAGAAAGCTCGACTTGTCGTTAAGATTTTTTCCGACAAGTTCAAGGAGTTGACTACGATGAGAATTTCTCACTCGTAGCGATGCTAAGAGTCTATTGGAATTATATTAGCGATTACTACATTATTTATGAAATCTTGCAGATAGGATGTCAAAACATTGTTTCCTCGACGTTTTTTTTGAGGAAAGGTTGTATGTGATACAAACCGGAAGGTTTTGTCAATCCTGAAAGATGCTAATAAGTATGCAAAGCTCCAGCAATCCTTCTAGGGACTGGAGTAAGCGTCTCGGAATTGGAATGTATGCTTTGATGATGATCAAAGATTTTGGGTTTATACAAAGTTTATGAGAAACTTGTATTTCCAAAGAAGTGAGTGGGAGCACTATAGAATTTCTGATGAATATATGTTGTTGACATATTGTTGATCAGAAATGACGTAGAATTTCTGGAAAGCATATAGGGTTGTTTGGAAAGTGTTTTTCAATGGAAAGCCTGGATTAAGCTACTTGAACATTGAGCATCAAGATCTA
This sequence comes from Triticum aestivum, assembly GCF_018294505.1. Classification (NCBI taxonomy): domain Eukaryota; kingdom Viridiplantae; phylum Streptophyta; class Magnoliopsida; order Poales; family Poaceae; genus Triticum; species Triticum aestivum. Next base: position 1,523 of record NW_025258850.1, read on the forward strand.
TAAGGATAGATCAAAACGCTTAATGGTACTTTCAAATGAGCACATACCTTGACATGATCTTGAAGGTGTTCAAGATGGATCAGTCAAAGAAGGAGTTCTTGCCTGAGTTGTAAGGTATGAAGTTAAGACTTAAAGCTCGACCACGGCAGAATAGAGAGAAAGGACGAAGGTCGTCCCCTATACTTAAGACATAGGCTCTACAGTATGCTATGCTGTGTACCGCACCT
>NW_025258851.1:0-1749 GCF_018294505.1 Triticum aestivum
CGTATATTGCTTGGCATTGCAAGGCGGGTTCCTCCTCCGAATGATAGAAGATTGTGAACACCAGGATAGTGTCCGGCTCTGCAAAATAAATTCCACATTCCACCATAGAGAGAATAATATATACACAAGTTCAATCTGCTGACGTTTTTTGTGGCATGACGTCACGCCACTACCAAGCCATTACTTGAATCGTTTTTTACTCTACCACCTCAGCGCATTTAGCGAAGTGGTTTCCTTGGCACGTCTTGTCGAAGCAGAGATCGTGTTCCCCCTTAATCCGGGATTCTCATCAATACGGACGTGGGTAACCCAACCGCGCCATTGATGGTGACGCTTGGGGGATAAGCGAGTTTTACCAAGCTAGTGGGGGACGCGTAGACTTCGCCCGCCCATATAAGGGATAAGGATTCACCTTTTCACCTACGCCTTCTTCCTCCTTTGCTTATCCATCTCCGCGCACTCGAGCTCCAGCGCCCAAGGCCGCACATCTCGTCTCAACCTTCCCCACTTATATCCGGAGTGGGAGGCAAGTGGATGACCTCCTCCGTCACGGAGGAGCACATCGAAAGACTGCGCAGCGCCGGCCACCTGTCCGGCGACATCGCGCACCGGCTGCCCGACGAGGGGCAGCTCATCCCCACCCCCAGGCCGCATGAGAGGGTCATTTTTCTTCCCCACTTCCTCCGCGGAATGGGGTTTTCCACTTCAACCCTTTGTCCGGGGGCTCATGTTCTACTACGGCCTGGATTTCCATGATCTGGCACCGAACTTCATCCTCAACATCTCGGCGTTTATCGTCATGTGCGAGTCCTTCCTCTGCATCCAGCCCCACTTCGGCTTGTGGCTCAAGACCTTCAATGTCAAGCCGAAGGTAGTGAAGGGCACTCATCCGGAGTGCGGAGGCGCCATGTTGGGCAAGATGCCCAATTTCCTTTGGTTCGAAGGGGCCTTCGTGGAATCCGTCAAGGGGTGGCAATCGGGGTGGTTCTATATCACCGAGCCGCGCGACCCTAAGTGGGCGGAGGCCCCCGAGTTCAGATCTGGTATCCCCATGCAGCTCACCTCCTGGAAAGAGAAGGGCTTGCTGTGGGGTAGCTCGGAGGAGCTGACGGGACTCCAAGCCTGTATCCAGAAGCTGGTGAAGAAGCTTAGGCTGGTTAACATGGTCCAAGTCATGCTCGTCCGCCGGATTCTCCCATGCCAAGAGCGGGCATTCAATCTGTGGGAGTTCAATCCGGAACAGCACCAGGCGCTGAGCAGGCTCTTTGACACGACGTACGAAGGCGCCTGGAGGGTGCTTTTTAAGGGCGCCGAAGCCCCCGCATCCGCGACTGAAGATCGCGGATTTCGCTCGCAACGCCAAGCCGACGAGGTAAGTGATTCTACCCCTTTACGGGACACTTGCTTTTCATAGTTTGACTCTATGCGGGTTTTAATTTCCCCTTTTCCTTTGACAGGACTGGATGTGGAAGGCGGAGCAGATTATCTGCCTGGCTCCCATGCCAGAAAACCCAGTAGACGCCCATCTAGCGAAGCTGCTGGTTCCGGCACCGCACATGGTGCCGGAGAAGAAGGCCAAGAAGGAGGCCACGGGTGCTCGAAAGAGTTCCCGTTTTTAGGTGTCCGACGACTCCGGGGCGGACTCCTCCCCCGAAAACGAGGAGGAGAAAGAGGACTCTCTCCCAGAGGAGGGAGAGAGGAAGAGGAAGGCTTCCCCAACAGGGGAGGCCGAAGGGTCCAAGAGGGGAA
>NW_025258852.1:0-1749 GCF_018294505.1 Triticum aestivum
GCCGCATCGCGAGGCCTTACTCGCCCGTCTCACTGGTCCATCGAGGCGCCATGGACTGATCGGGACTCGTCGGCACGCATCGTTCGACTAGGCGCCATCTAGTGCGCCACCCCTTCTACCTACACCATCGGCGGCGCCTGGGCGAGGCTTCGCCGCATCGCGAGGTTTCCTTCGCCGCTCTCTTGCCAGTCCATGGAGGCGCCATGGGCTGGCCGGGACTCGGCGCCATGGTCCGTTCGACGCGTCGGCGGCGGCGCGACGCTCGACGAGTCACGACGACTCGTCGTAACCCTGGAGGCGGTACGGCACTCGACGAGCAACGATGACTCGTTGTAGCTATGGCGGCGGAGACAACATCCGGCTGCGGCCGGGACACGCTTAGGCGTATCTTGCGGCCTCCCTCTTCGTCGGCACGAACACGTGTCACACATGCCGAGCGGTGCAAGGTGGCAACTTCCTCCGTTATTGGCGGCGGTGTATGCGGTCATCGAGGGATGTGTGCACACCATGTGTCACACGTCCATCCATTCCTCTTCCTCCTCTACTCCCACAAGGCATACCCCTCGCACATCTGGCAAACCTACGAAGTCATCGACGACGTCCAAGCCAAGCCCAAACATGCATGCTACATCAACAACCACATCGATGCCGCTAAAAGCCGACGAGGCAAGACGGCGTAGGCGGGCGTGGCCGGAGCAAAGGCCACGTTTTCGACGGCGTGTGTACCACTCTATACACGGACTCTGCCGCCGCCACACACACCACCACCATGCATGAGGAACGCGACCCCCGCTGCCAACCCCTCCATCTCCTTCCACTGCCTCCCGCAGGTCAAGGTCCCGCCGCTCGACTCCGACCTCCCCGAGGCGATCACCTACGAGGTCGCCGGCCTCTCCATCCCACACCTCCGTGGCTTCCTCGCCGGCGCCTCCTCGGCCGTCCTCATCGTCGACTTCTTCTGCAGCATCGTGCTCGACGTCGCCGCGGAGCTCGGCGTCCCAGGGTACTATTTCTTCACGTCCGCCGCCGAGGCGCTGGCCTCCAACCTGTATCTCCCAGACCTGCATGCCCGGAGCGCCGCCAACTTTCGGGAAATGGGAGAGGAGCTCGTGCACGTGCCGGGGATCCCCGCGCTTCCGCACTTCCCCAAGCCGCTCATGGACCATGACGACGCGGCATACATATGGTCCCTCAGAGTGTCCCCCAACCTCTGCCGCTCCAAGGGCATCATCGTCAACACCTTCCGCTCGCCCGAGCCACGCGCGGTGGACGCCATCGCCGCCGGGCTCTGCACGCCTCCCGGCCTCCCGACTCCCCCCGTCTACTGCATCAGGCCGCTCATAAAGTCAGAGGATGTGGGCGTGAAGCGCAGCCACAAGTGCCTGGCATGGCTGGACACGCAGCCGACGGCCAGCGTGGTGTCCCTCTGCTTCGGCAGCCTCGGCGTGTTCAACGCAGAGCAGATCAGGCAGGTGGCCATCGGCCTGGAAGCCAGCGGCAAGAGGTTCCTATGGGTCGTGCGGTGCCAGACCTCGACGCCCTCCTCCCGGAGGGCTTCCTGGACCGGACCAAGGGGACGGGCCTCGTCGTCAAGTCACGGGCGCCGCAGCGCGACGTGCTGGTGCATGGCGCGGTGGACGGTTTCATGACGCACTGCGGATGGAACTCCGTGCTCGAGGCGGTCATCGCCGGCGTGGCCATGCTGGCCTGGCCGTTGTACGCGGAGCAACGGATGAACAGAGTGTTCCT
>NW_025258853.1:0-1749 GCF_018294505.1 Triticum aestivum
CCCCCCCCCTCTTCCTCTATATATACAACCCTTAGGGCGTCGTTTAGATTAAAAGTTCACCATAGCTGCAACTTCGCGTACTTCGTTTGTGTCCAACGACCAGACCAAGGCGTCACAGAACCCCAACTTCATTAATAAAGCTTTCCTCTTTAATTCACAATATACAGATTGCAATCTCAGTTTCTTGCTTGTTCTTCGTTTGCTCGCAGGAAATAGACCCTCGTGGTCAGGTTGATCATGCTCCGGCGTGGTCAATAACCCTCGGAAGTTGGTTTAGAGATTGCTAAGGCGCGACGTCTTCGCACATTCGTAGTCAAATCGTCAAAGTCAACTCCGACAAGAAACGATATCTATCGCATCGAAACTGTCGGCGTTTTGGGAACGGGGGTCCCCAGACTTGCCTGCCTGCGGCCTGCGGCGTGGCTCAAAGGGGGGCCCAGCGCGGCCCATCTTCACCAACACAAACCCAAGACCCTCGGGAGGGGCCAAGCCTCGCAGGACGGACGACGCGGAGCTTCCTCAAGCACGGCCTCGTCAGGCTGGCTCATGAGGAGGCAGAGAGATCAAGGCGGGGTACCTCATGAGGTGCCCGTGATGCAAGCCATGACGACCGAGGGCGCCAGGCGGGTGCCAGCCCGTGCAATGTCCTCCTTTCCTCTTTGGTGCAAAGGGGGCAAGTGCAACCGCGGAGTACCGAGGCATGAGGCAAAGGTTGCCATTTCGGTGCAACGAGACCAAGACTAGGAGGACTACGAGACGGAGGTCACCGTGGAGCCCAAGACGGCGTCATCACCAGAGCTTTGCGCAGGTGAAGACTACTTTTGTCAGGATAGCTGATACTAGCTGTCGCCCTTTAAATTAGCCCGCCATTGTTGGCTCCCGTCCCGCTCAATATTTGGGAAGAGGACCAGGGCCTCTATAAATAGGATCAGCAACCCGCAAAAGACACACGGACAGAGGGCTGAGGGGTTCGGAGAAGGAGGCTCTTGAGAGAGGGGTTTAGATCAGATAGAGAGAGAGAGAGAGAGAGAGAGAGAGAAGGGTAACTGAGCTCCTCCCAGCAGTTCATCGCCCCAGCCAAGAACATACCCTCGCGAGGCTGTTCTTCCTTGTATTGTTCATCATCATTAGCCCAAGAGGCAATCCACCACACCACACACTAGAGTAGGGTATTACACCACAACGGTGGCCCGAACCAGTATAAACCCTGTGTCTCTTGTGTTGTTCTTTCCTTAGTTTAGATCCTAGCAAGGCGGAGGGGTGCAGGTAGGTTGGAGACGAAAGCTCCGCGCGCACCCCAGTGTTCGAACCTCAAGGGTCTGCCGGAACCCGGAATCCGACATTTGGCGCGCCAGGTAGGGGTTCGCCGGGATTCGTCTTCCGCCACCCCGTTCTCCTCCGACCATCACGCCCATGTCTGACGCTCGTCGGGCCCGCGCCGAGCGTCGGGCCGCACTCCCTTCCTGCGCCGCCCAGACGGCCCCTGTCGGCAGGCGTCCTCGCCGTTCCCCGTCACCTGCCATCAACGCCGCCACCGGCCCGGCGGGGGACGACCAGCAAGCATCATCCCGGCATCTGTCCGTGCGGCAAGACGGCCGCACCGCAACTCCCTCGCTCACCCCAGCTGGTTCTTCGTCCCACGCGCTCCGCGCACCCATGGAGCCCCGCAACATCGTCGCGGCCCTCTTGGGTGGCTCGCAAGCGCCGCCTACAAGTCACCGCGTCAAGCCGTTCATCCGTCGGGTCAGC
>NW_025258854.1:0-1749 GCF_018294505.1 Triticum aestivum
GACGTTGAGACTGAAACAGATATCTTGAAACAGCTTAGTAGGCAGTGCCTTGGTGAAAATGTCAGCAAACTGAGCCGTAGAGGGAACATGAAGCACCCGAACCTGACCAAGAGCAACCTTTTCACGAACAAAATGAATATCAATCTCAATATGCTTTGTGCGTCGGTGTTGAACTGGATTGCTGGTCATGTAGACTGCTGATATGTTGTCACAGTAGACAATAGTGGCCTGCTCAATAGGCCTGTGTAGCTCGGAGAGTAACTGCCGAATCCAGATTGTATCTGCAACGGCATGTGCCACAGCGCGATACTCAGCCTCGGCCGACGAACGTGAGACTGTAACCTGTCTTTTCGAAGACCAAGAAATCAAATTGTTACCAAGAAAAACACAAAAACCGGAAGTGGACCTTCGAGTGTCAGGACAACCAGCCCAGTCTGCATCAGAGTATGCGGTAAGCGAGTTTGGAGAAGAATTATTGAGGTGAAGACCATGATTGAGAGTTCCTTTTAAATACCGAAGAATGCGTTTAACATGATTATTAAGGAACCCGGGGATCATGCATATAGAGACATGCTTGTTGAACAGCAAAAGAGATTTCAGGACGAGTAATGGTGAGATATTGGAGAGCACCTGTTAGGCTACGATAGAGAGTAGGATCGGAAAAGGGTTCACCGGTAGCCGAAAGTTTAAAACTAGTATCGACAGGAGTGCGAGATGATTGACAGTCAAGCATACCAGCACGATTAAGAAGATCAAGAATATACTGGCGTTGGGAAAGAAAAAGGCTGGAGGAATCTCGAACAACAGCAATGCCTAAGAAATGATGAAGGGGTCCTAGGTCAGTCATAGAAAATTCAGATCTAAGAAGAGAGACAATATGATCTAAGAACTTTTGAGAGGAGGCGGTAAGAATGATATCATCTACATAGAGAAGTAAATAGGCAGTGTCAGAAGTTTGATGATACACAAAAAGAGAGGTGTCGGAGAGAGATGGAGTGAAGCCTATTGTTTGAATGAAGGAGGAGAAGCGTTGAAACCAAGCTCGTGGGGCCTGTTTAAGACCGTAGAGAGATTTCTGAAGAAGACATACATGAGTTGGAAAGGATGGATTTTCAAAACCCAGAGGTTGCTGGAAGTAGACAGTTTCTTGAAGGGAACCATGGAGGAAAGCATTTTTAACATCAAGTTGGTGAATGGGCCATGAAGAGGAGACAGCAACACTAAGAACGGTGCGAATGGTGCTAGGTTTAACAACAGGAGAGAAGGTTTCTTCGTAATCAATTCCTTGTTGCTGAGAAAAGCCACGACAAACCCACCTGGCTTTATATCGTGAGAGGCTCCCATCGGAGTGGAACTTTTGGCGAAAAATCCATTTGCCAGAAACAATATTTGTATTGGGAGGACGAGGAACAAGTTGCCAGGTGTTGTTTTGAAGTAAAGCATTATATTCTTCTTGCATGGCAGCGGCCCAATTGGGATCAAGTAGAGCAGTTTTGTAATTCTTTGGAAGAGAAGTGAGAGATACGGAGGTATGAAGGTTTAGGCGGTCCTGGGGTTGATGAAATCCTGATTTGGCCCTAGTACGCATGCGATGATCATTAATCGGGGCTGCTGTAGGAATAGGACGAGGGGGTAAGGTGGGTACTGGTGAGTCCGGCGCAGCGGAAGAGTCGGACGAAGGAGTAGGGCTGGGTAGTGGAGTGGGAGCAGGGCTGGGTGGTGGAGTGGGAGTAGGGGCCGGGGGTGTTG
>NW_025258855.1:0-1749 GCF_018294505.1 Triticum aestivum
AGCCTCTGAGTGGGAGTCTGGCTCACCACTCGGTAGGATTTTTACAAACTTAGGCGAAACGGATTCGCAACTAAGGCAGCTAAGCCCCCAAGTGAGAGGGTTGCTCTTCACTCGGTAGGATTTTCACAACTTAGGCGAGTGCTTGGACTGCAGCTAAGCCCCCGAGTGAGAGGGTTGCTCTTCACTCGGTAGGATTTTCACAACTTAGGCGAGTGCTTGGACTGCAGCTAAGCCCCCGAGTGAGAGGGTTGCTCTTCACTCGGTAGGATTTTTATAACTTAGGCGAGCACGAGGCTGCAGCTAAGCCTCCGAGTGGAAGGCTGGCTTACCACTCGGTAGGATTTTGATAACTTAGGCGAAACAGATTCGCAGCTAAGCCTCCGAGTGGAAGGCTGGCTTACCACTCGGTAGGATTTTGATAACTTAGGCAAAACGGATTCGCAGCTAAGCCTCTGAGTGGGAGTCTGGCTCACCACTCGGTAGGATTTTTACAAACTTAGGCGAAACGGATTCGCAACTAAGTCACCCACTGAGGGGAATTTTATTGGAAAATAAAAAGTGACAGATATTGTGGAGGAACTATGACACTATTATTTTGAGGTCCATGAACTACAGAAGTACTTTATTGCAACTCATCCGAGTGATAAAACTTAAGTGTAAAATGGGCGGAGTAGCTCCGCGTTCCAAGCTCGGGGCTCGTCGATATCATGCTCGACGTTGTAAAGACGGTACGCCCCGTTGTGGAGAACCTTGGTGACGATGAAGGGGCCTTCCCAAGAAGGAGCAAGCTTGTGTGGTTTGTGCTGATCCACTCGGAGAACCAAATCTCCTTCCTGGAAGGCTCGACCTCTCACATTTCGGGCGTGGAAACGGCGCAGAACTTGTTGGTAGATGGTCGATCGGATCAGAGCCATCTCCCTTTCTTCCTCTAAAAGGTCGACTGCGTCCTGCCGCGCTTGTTCAGCTTCTGCTTCGTTGTAGATTTCAACTCGAGGAGCATTGTGGAGAAGATCACTCGGCAAGACTGCTTCAGCTCCATAGACCAAGAAGAATGGAGTTCTTCCGGTCGACCGATTAGGCGTGGTCCGCAGTCCCCAGAGTACAAATGGAAGTTCGTCGACCCAAGCTCCAGCCGCGTGTTTGAGATCACGCATCAGTCGAGGCTTCAGTCCCTTGAGAATCAGTCCATTAGCTTGCTCTGCTTGTCCATTCGAGTGCGGATGGGCGACTGATGCGTAGTCGACCCGTGTGCCCTGGGAGTCGCAGAAAGCTCTGAATTCCTCTGAGTCAAAGTTCGACCCATTATCCGTAATGATGCTGTGCGGGACTCCATATCTGAATATTAGTTCCCTGATGAAGCTAACAGCAGTACCGGTGTCAAGGCTCTTGATTGGTTTAGCCTCGATCCACTTGGTGAACTTGTCGACTGCCACCAGTACATGCGTGAAGCCACTTCGTCCTGTTCTCAAAGGACCGATCATGTCCAGCCCCCAAACTGCAAAAGGCCAGACGAGTGGGATGGTCTTCAAAGCTGACGCAGGCTTGTGCGACATATTCGAGTAGAACTGACATCCCTCGCACTTATCTACTATCTCTTTTGCCATCTCATTCACCTTGGGCCAGTAAAATCCGGCTCGGTATGCTTTGGCCACGATGGTCCGAGAGGACGCATGATGACCACAGGTCCCCGAGTGAATATCATTGAGGATGAGTCGACCTTCTTCTGGTGTTATGCACTTCTGACCGACT
>NW_025258856.1:0-1749 GCF_018294505.1 Triticum aestivum
TGATATTAGAGTAATGCTAGTTAAGTAGTTGTGAATTCAAAGAATACTTGTGTTGAAGTTTGTGATTCCCGTAGGATGCACGTATGGTGAACCGTTATGTGATGAACTCGGAGCATGATTTATTTATTGATTGTCTTCCTTATGAGTGGCGATCGGGAACGAGCGATGGTCTTTTCCTACCAATCTATGCCCCTAGGAGCATGCGCGTAATACTTTGCTTTGATAACTTCTAGATTTTTGCAATAAGTATATGAGTTCTTTATGACTAATGTTGAGTCCATGGATTATACGCACTTTTTTCCATCCTTCCACCTTTGCTAGCCTCTCTAATACCGCGCACTTTTCGCCGGTATCATACACCCACCATATACCTTCCTCAAAACAGCCACCATACCTACCTATCATGGCATTTCCATAGCCATTCTGAGATATATTGCCATGCAACTTTCCACCGTTCCATTTATTATGACACGCTCCATCATTGTCATATTGCTAGCATGATCATGTAGTTGACATCGTATTTGTGGCAAAGCCACCATTCATAATTCTTTCATACATGTCACTTAGGATTCATTGCATATCCCGGTATACCGCCGGAGGCATTCATATAGAGTCATACTTTGTTCTAAGTATCGAGTTGTAATTGTTGAGTTGTAAGAAAAATAAAAGTGTGATGATCATCATTATTAGAGCATTGTCCCAAGTGAGGAAAGGATGATGGAGATATGATTCCCCCATAAGTCGGGATGAGACTCCAGACGAAAAAAAAGAGGCCAGAAAAAGAGAAAGGCCCAAATAAAAAAAATGAGAGAAAAAGAGAGAAGGGACAATGCTACTATCCTTTTACCACACTTGTGCTTCAAAGTAGCACCAATATCTTCATGATAGAGAGTCTCTCATTTTGTCACTTTCATATACTAGTGGGAATTTTTCATCATAGAACTTGGCTTGTATATTCCAATGATGGGCTTCCTAAAAATGCCCTAGGTCTTCGTGAGCAAGCGAGTTGGATGCACACCCACTTAGTTTCTTTTGTAAGAGCTTTCATATACTTATAGCTCTAGTGCATCTGTTGCATGGCAATCCCTACTCACTCACATTGATATCTATTGATGGGCATCTCCATAGCCCGTTGATATGCCTAGTTGATGTGAGACTATCTTCCCTCTTTTTGTCTTCTCCACAACCACCATTCTATTCCACATAGTGCTATATCCATGGCTCACGCTCATGTATTGCGTGAAGATTGAAAAAGTTTTGAGAATGTCATAAGTATGAAACAATTGCTTGGCTTGTCATCGGGGTTGTGCATGATTTAAATATTTTATGTGGGGAAGATGGAGCATAGCCAAACTATATGATTTTGTAGGGATAACTTTCCTTGGCCATGTTATTTTGAGAAGACATGATTGCTTTGATTAGTATGCTTGAAGTATTATTATTATTTATGTCAATATGAACATTTGTCTTGAATCTTTCGGATCTGAATATTCATATCACAATTAAGAAAATTTACATTGAAACTATGCCAAAGTATCACTCCACATCAAAAATTCTTTTTTATCATTTACCTACTCGAGGACGAGCATGAATTAAGCTTGGGGATGCCTGATACGTCTCCAACGTATCTATAATTTTTGATTGCTCCATGCTACTTTATCTACTGTTTTGGACTATATTGGGCTTTATTTTCCACTTTTATATTACTTTTGGGACTAACCTATTAACCGGAGGCCCAGCCCAGAATTG
>NW_025258857.1:0-1749 GCF_018294505.1 Triticum aestivum
CTTGGTCTTTGGGAAGGACGGCAGCCGCCTGGGGCGCTGCCCAGAAGGCAACGACAACAACGACCACCCTTCGGACAAGGATGGCCAGTGCGGCGGCAGCGTCCTCAACGGCCCTTGGCCGCCGCTCCTCCGGGGGAAAGCTCGAGCGATGATGACTACGACGAGATGCCCCGTCGCCGCGCCTGGACCCAGGAGGGCGGCAAGCCTCCACGCCGTCTCACCCCCGCTCAGGAGAACGCCGAGCCGCCCCGCCACCATGCCCCCGTCAAAGCAAGAGGAGGACTACGACTAAGTGCGAGCGGCGGCGGAGCCATGCCTCAGGGGTAGCGGTTGTCGGTGCCAAAACTTGCAGATCTCGGGTTCGGGGGCCCAAGCTGTGCGTCTAAGGATCGATGGTAACAGTGGACCAAGGGACACAATGTTTACCCAGGTTCGGGCCCTCTTAAAGGAGGTAAAACCATACTCCTGCTTGATTATATTCCAAGAGTATAGAGGTTACAAGAGTTGATCTACCACAAGATCGTGGTGGCTAAACCCTAGATGTCTAGCCTATGAATATTCCGATGATGGTAATGATGATAGCCTCTACGGACTAAACCCTCCAGTTTATATACACATTGGAGGGACCTAGGGTTTGTACAAGGTCGGTTCATCAGGGAAGGAAACAATACACCCAGACTCTAATCTTGTCGTTCATGTATGGAGAAGTCCCACCCAAACACGCAGGATGGTCTCTAGCTTGATCTTTTACGGCCCATTCAACCTGACCGATATTCCTGGGCAGGACACCTGAGGATCCCCGAATCCAGGACTCCCTCAGTAGCCCCCGAACTTGCCTTCAATGACCATTTAGTATGCGGATATATGTCTTCGACTTTGTAAGGCGGGTTCTCCACCATACTCCAGATTGACGATAGTCCGGCATTGGCTTCTGTGTCCAGTCATTATGATTCCTTCCTACCGTCGCCTCGATACCCACGCGTATGAGCGAATGCGAACGGTCGATTACCTTTTTACATTTTAACCCTTTAACGGCATTTATATAACGAGGTTAGATCCCCAAACAACATCCCACATCACCCAAAGAGCAACAGAGCAAACTGCAAAAAAAGCTCAAACCATGGCTAGCGGCCTGGCCCCTCCTCGCGTCCTTATGGCCTTCAAGACGGGGATTGGCGAAGTTGTTATGTCTCCCATCTTCAGCTTAATCATCTCCAAACGCAAGGATATCTTCCCCCCCCCCGGATCTAGTGATAGAGGCAAAGGTGTCCCGTCTTTCGATGAGATGATGGATATCGCTTTGGTGGAAGTCGACTTTGACGATCCGACTATGAACGTGCGAGGACGTCGCGCCTTAGCAATCGCTAAACCAACTCCGAGAGGTTATTGACCACGCCGGAGCACGATCAACCTGACCACGAGGGTCTGTTTCCTGCGAGCAAACGAAGAACAAGCAAGAAACTAAGATTGCAATCTGGATATTGCGAATATAAGATGAAAGCTTTATTGATCAAGGTGGGGTTCTGTGACGCCTTTGTCTGGTCGTTGAACACAAACGAAGTACGCGAAGTTGCAGCTATGGCGAACTTTTAATCTAAACAAAACCCAAAGTCTAAACGGTGCCCTAAGGGCTGTATATATGGAGGAAGATAGGGGGAATTTCGTGGCCCTTGGTGGAGGGGTCCGAAATCAACCCTATCTCTTGTTTCCCCACACATACGGACTCTAAAAATAGCCTATACTTATGTA
>NW_025258858.1:0-1749 GCF_018294505.1 Triticum aestivum
ACGCGTCGGGTCTACACGGAGGGGATCTTGCTGTGGGCCTGGCCCGGATGTTGCTCCAAAGTGTTCCTATGGGCTGACCTAACACAACCGGGTGGAGAGGTCCACTGGTCAAATCCCGTCCGTGCAAAGTCAAAGGGCTAGATCCCGTGGCCAAACGCTACAGGGTTAGGCGGGACGGGGGCCCTGGGGGGTAGCAATGCCACCGGAGCGTCGCACCGGGCCCTCATACATGCAGGGTGGTGTGGTGGCATGTCCGAAGAGGCGGCACGCGTCTCCGGGGTGTGGCCCCCCTCACGGACGGCAATGACACGGTAGTAGACGTTCTGCGGTAACGATGCAGCGTGAATATTATTAAATACTTGGAGCGCGATAAAATCATGAGTAGGCGGCCTCTCACAAGTCTCGAATTCGGCGTTCCACCACCCTCCCCGTCGACCAGGCCACGGCCTTGGCGGACGAAGCTGCTCGAATTCGGCGCCTCCCCTCCCCTCCCCTCTGTCTGGTTCCGGGAGAGGAGAGGGCCGAGAAGTTTAAAAAAAAATAAAAATCTATATGAAATAATAACACATAAAAAAGGAAAACTATAACTATAAAAAATTTAAAAATCTATATGAAATAAAAAAGAATAAATATATAACTATAAGAAAACATTAAAATAAAAAAGAATAAATATATAACATTGAAAATAATATACACTAAAAATATATTTGAAGACAGTTAATAATATATGCCACGTGGTTAATTAACATGTATACGGCTAGTTTGTAATTAACATGTAAAAAAAAAGAAATACACCTATGCCTACGGCTTAGCCGTCGGCATATATGCCACGTGGCATAATCCACTCCCCGCTCACCCCCTCCACCTAGTTCCGGCGACGGGGACGGGGGCCTCAAGGGCTGGACGTCGGGCGGAAAGGTGGGGGAGGTAAGGGGAGGCAACGAGGCAGTGGCGAGGCCGACGAGGGGTCACCGAGGGTCGCGCCGGCGAAAGTGCAGGCTCGAGGGGCGATGCGAGGGAGCGGCTCGGCTTTTATTCAGCTGCCAATCGGCAGCGTAAATTTAGGGAGAGAATTGGGGAGTGGAGTAAAATTTTACTCCCTTACGGCGGATAAGGGATTGGCTAGGTCCTGGTTAGAGGAGTAAAACAGAATTTTCCTCCTCTGATCGATTATAAGGGATCGGTTAGAGTTTCCCTTACATGGCCTGATGCTACCTCGATCGGATCGATTAATCCTATAGAGAATCCGGCTCCTATGAAACGGTTGGGAGCACATGTAATGGGTTTTATTATACATACACCTTCTCTGACAAGTCGTTGTATGTGGGCGTGTTGAGGACTCTTAGCTGGAATAATTGCTATTCATGGACAATTATCTTTGCACGCCTAGCTAGTAGCTATGAAAGCTACGCCTTGTGTAGCACATTCTGCTATGTCGACTGCAAGGGTGCTGAACTTTCATGCCATTGCATCGATGGGTTTGATCTAGCTAGACTTATGTTTTCTAGCGAATGTAGAGGAACAACGGTGCTGAAATGTTCGCGCTTGGTTGAAAGTGGCAAGCAAAGTCATTTTGTGACCTTACCTAGAATGAAGGTTCCAAACAATTTTTGACATATACTAAATAGAAGCTTTGAAGAGTGCATGGCTGAGTGCAGCAACAATTGCTCTATTATGGCCTATGCTTACAGCAACTCCGGTATTAATAGCGTTATGCCAGACCAATCAAGGTGCTTGATTTGGGGGGGG
>NW_025258859.1:0-1748 GCF_018294505.1 Triticum aestivum
GAATATTAGGGTTGACAACCAAGTCTGCATTATTTTTAGCTATGTTCATCGCATCATAACTCTGCATCCGTAGCTCCGTTTCATGCGCATAATATATCAAAATGTTCATCAGGATGTGCTCTTCATTTTGTTCCATTGGGCCATGTTCATTTGAGGTCATCTAGATGCCTGAATCTCTGATGCAAGAGTCCTATATAATGTTAGTTTCTGATTCTTAACAGAATGTGTGCATTTGTCATTTTTGTTAAATTCATGGTGTGCATCTTATGGGCATGAGCTCTACAGGTGTTTCGTTCTATGTCATTCCATCTTTACAGAGGTGCTTGCCATGTATTTTTGTGATCAATGTGGTGACTAGCACAAGTATGCAAACTAGGCTTCGTGATGTTGCTGATTTTAGTTCCTGTTCTGCTGTTATTTTTATGCCATGTAAACTTGATGCTACAGAGAGATCCATGCTTATTTTGAGATACTTCAGTAAGGATGTTTTGAACATATGGTTATTCTCTATCCATTCATGCCCCTGTTTGCAATTATGGAGTAGTCTAGCATGTCATTTTATTGCTCTACTTTTGCTATAAAATGTTTCTGGCAGATTGTTTACATGTTATTCAATTTTGCCAAGGATGTTGTAGTTGATCCTTGCATGCTATGAACTTGTTCTTGCCATGTTTAGTTTCATAAACATGTATTCTTCCTGGTGCTATGCTTTTCTTGTCATGCAATGACTTGTGGTGAGTGAATCGAGCTCGCAAAGATGCCTTCATGATGCTGTTAATGTCATGCTCTGTTTCCTGAATCTGTTAACGAAACCTTGCTATGTTTACATGGGTGCAATCATATCTTCTGTTCCTTTTTGGCTCATGGTCAGTAAAGGACTTTTGTTCTATGCATTTATTACTATCATTCCATGCCTTAAGTTTCTATGATATGTTCCTGTAGCATGTTTATTGCTTGCTCTAAACATTGCAACCTGATGTTTATGCCATGTCCAAGCTGATATCTTTTGTACTTTTGCCATGCTTGTTTGAACCTGTTATGGTGTGATTTAGCCGTAGCTCAGTGTTCCTCTTTTGTCAAGCATCTCCTGTAGATCACTTCCATATGCTTTGTTATTGTGTTGGGGTGCTGTAGCATAGTTTATTGATGTATTCTAAGTGCTATCATGCTGTTAACCGCAGATTTGTGTCATTCTTGTTTTGCTTGCCATTTGCAAACCATGCATCCGATTCCGGTGATCTTTATATAGATTTCAACCGAAATCATCTCATCTTTCCATCGGCATACTTGGTTTGCCAAGTTGATGCCTTGTTCATCATTTTCCCTTCCGGATCCCACATATGCATTGCATATCACATCTCGCATATCATGTCATGTGTTGCATCATGTTGCTTGTGCATTGCACCGTGATTTATTGTGTTTCCGTTGCTCGTGTTCTCGCTTTGGGTAGAGCCGGGAGACAAGTACGTGCACAAGGAACCTGTTGAGAATGCTTACGAGGATCAAGCCTTCGACAACTCTGAGAACTTTGCAGGCAAGATAACCATACCCTCGATATCACTTCTATCTTTGCTTTGACAGTTGCTCGCTCTATCGCTATGTTAGCTCTACCTACCATTTGTTTATCATGCCTCCCTTATTGCCATGTCAAGCCTCTAACCATCCTTTCCTAGCAAACCGTTGTTTGGCTATGTCACCGCTTTTGCTCAGCCCCTCTTATAGCATTGCTAGTTGCAGGTGAAGATGAA
>NW_025258860.1:0-1748 GCF_018294505.1 Triticum aestivum
AGGGCTCGTATGTCGTGGAAATCACTTTGGGACCCGAAACAGTGAGTAATAATCCACGAAACGGGCCAGAATCAGCAAAAATTGTGTGTTGATGACCGACACATAAACGCACCCTTTGGTTTTTCAATCGTGGAGATCACTCCGGATCCCAAACCCGTGATTAATAGTCCACAAAACGGGCCAGAATCGGCTAAAATAGCGAGTGTTGATGACCTACACGTAATCGCACCCTGGGCTTTGTCAATCATGGAAATCACTCTGGGACCCCAAACAGTCAGTTACAGTCCACGAAACGGGCCAAAATCAGCCAAACTTGCGAGTGTTGTTGACCAAAACGTAATCGCACCCTGGGGTTCAACAACTATGGAAATCACTACGGGGACCCAAAACGGTGAGTAATAGTCCATGAAAACGGCCAGAATTGGACAAAACTGAGAGTGTTGATGACGCGCACGTAAACACACCCCGGGGATCGTCAATCGGGGAACTTGCTTTGGGAAACCAAAACAGTGATCAATAGTCCAGGAAATGAGCCAGAATTAGCCAAAATTACGAGTGTTGATGACCGACACATAAGCGCACCTTGGGGTTCAATAACTATGGAAACCGCTTTGGGAGCCAAAATGGTGAGTAATAGTCAACAAAATGGGTCAAAATTGGACAAAGCTGTGAGTGTTGACGACAGACACGTAAACGCACCCCGAGAATCGTCAATCATGGAAATCACTCTGGGGCCCCAAAACGGTGAGTAATAGTGCACGAAACGGACCAGAATCAGGCCAAAATGTGAGTGTTGATGACCGACACGTAAAAGCGCCCCAGGGTTCGTATGTCGTGGAAATCACTTTGGGACCCGAAACAGTGAGTAATAATCCATGAGACGGGCCAGAATCATCCAAAATTGTGTGTTGATGACCGACACATAAACGCATGCTGGGGTTTTTCAATCGTGGAGATCACTCCGGATCCCAAAACAGTGATTAATAGTCCACAAAACGGGCCAGAATCGGCTAAAATTGCGAGTGTTGATGACCTACACGTAATTGCACCCTGGGCTTCGTCAATCATGGAAATCACTCTGGGACCCCAAACAGTCAGTTACAGTCCACGGAACGGGCCAGAATCGGCCAAACTTGCGAGTGTTGTTGACCAAAACGTAATCGCACCCTGGGGTTCAACAACTATGGAAATCACTTCGAGGACCCAAAACGGTGAGTAATAGTCCATGAAAACGGCCAGAATTGGACAAAACTGAGAGTCTTGACGATGCACACATAAACACACCCCGGGGATCGTCAATCGAGGAACTCGCTTTGGGAAACCAAAACAGTGATCAATAGTCCAGGAAATGAGCCAGAATTGGCCAAAATTATGAGTGTTGATGAACGACACATAAGCGCACCTTGGGGTTCAATAACTATTGAAACCGCTTTGGGACCCCAAAATGGTGAGTAATAGTCAACAAAATGGGTCAAAATTGGACAAAACTGTGAGTGTTGACGACGGACACGTAAACGCACCCCGAGAATCGTCAATCATGGAAATCACTCTGGGGCCCCAAAAGGTGAGTAATAGTGCACGAAACGGACCAGAATCAGGCAAAAATGTGAGTGTTGATGACTGACACGTAAAAGCGCCCTAGGGTTCGTATGTCGTGGAAATCACTTTGGGACCCGAAACAGTGAGTAATAATCCACGAAACGGGCCAGAATCAGCAAAAAATGTGTGTTGATGACCGACACATAAAC
>NW_025258861.1:0-1748 GCF_018294505.1 Triticum aestivum
GGCCGACATCTGCCACCGCCGCCGTCCCCGCCAACCCGCACGGCAGGATCCCGATCCCCGCTCCTCTTCCGCGTCTGTCGTTAAGGTCAGACGCATTCAGCCACCCCCCTCCTCTCCCCTTTTATGCTATAAGTCTAAGATAACACGTGGGCCACCCCCCTCCTCACCAGCCGCGCCGACCGCCGGGAGGTCCAGTAGTCGCGGCTGCGGAGGAGCCGCGCAGAGCGCCGGGAGGTCCAGACCAGAAGCCATGGCCGCTGGTGCGTGTGTGCTATTCCTGCCACTAGTGTGTGTGCTGTTCCTGCCGCTGGTGAATGCGGGTTGTTCCTGCTAATCTGCTATGGTATGCCAAAGACTACGTTATCTGTTGCGTGCGCCATGCTATGCCAATCATGGCAAATTATGATGTGATCCCATGGCGACTTAAGTTTCGATCCGTGCAATTTATGATATGTTTCACAAGGCAAAAATATTTTGAAGTACAATGTGCCATGTTGCTTTTCATATAATTGCCACCATATAGCTATCAATAGTTCTAAATGTTCCTTCTAAACCATTGCATTTTGCCATGTCAATTCTTTAAATTGTCAAACACAAAATGGCAAATATTGCCATGGCAAGTTTTACTTTTTTATTTGACCTTTATTTAACATGGCAAATTTACCTAAATCCCATGGTAAGTTTTCACTTTTATTGACATGGCAGATTTTACTATTTATTTGCCATGGCAAATTTACCTATAATATCATGGCAAATTCACCTAAATCCCTATGGCAATATTTAATTTTTAATGCCATGGAAAGTTTTTTTATTTATTTGCCATGGCTAATATACCTTTATTAACATGGCGAATTTATCTAAATACGCATGGCAACATTTAACTTTTTCCATGTCAATTTTTACTTATATAGCCATGACTAATATACCTTCATTAACATGGCAAATTTATCTAAATCCCCTTGGCAATATTTAACTTTTAAATTTCATTGCCACGACAAGTTTTACTTTTTATTTGCCGCTGGCAAATTGACCCTTAGTAACATGGCAAATTGAACTAAATCCCTATGGCAATATTTAACTTTTATTGCCATGGCAAGTTTTACTTTTTATTTGTCATGGCTAATTTATCTTTATTAACATGGAAATTTACCGAAATCCCCATGGCAATTTTTAACTTCTATTGTAATGGCAAGTTTTACTATTTATTTGACCTTTATTAACATGGCGGATTTTAATTTTTTTTGCCATGTCAAATATATGCAAATTTGAATATGATTTTGGTTATGTGTTTAATATGATATAAGCCCAACCAACTTTTACTTGACATGGCAAAATTACCTATATTGTCACGGCAATTTCTAACATTTACATACATGACAATACAATTTCTAGTGGCAATTTTAATCAAGAATTTATTTTGCCACCATGTGTGGACATATGGAATTGCCATGATTTTTTTCCTTTTGTGTCATTGCAAAACATATATATTATTTTTTACCAGTGGCAGATTTTTTATTTTGAAGTTAATAATGTCATTTTTACATAGCACAACAAAAACTGGGCTTTTTCTTGTCACAGAAAAAAAAGTGTACTTTTTTCCTTTTGTTTTGGTACTGGGCTTATTTTTCCTTTTTCGCTTTTTCAGGGAAAAGGCCCGTTGGGGCAATGGAGAGAGGGCGTTCGCGCTGTTGGGAGCGATGATTGGTGTTCGGGCTGGGGCTCCTCTCGTCCCGAACTAATTCGTTCGA
>NW_025258862.1:0-1748 GCF_018294505.1 Triticum aestivum
ACCATCACACTATGGTGTTCCAGGCTGTATCAGTTGTGAAACAATTTCCACAATGTCTTAATTCTGTGCCAAACTCGTGATTCAGATATTCATCTCTATGATCATATCATAGATCTTTTATCCTCTTGTCACGACGATCTTTCAACTTCACACTGAAATTACTTGAACCTTTCAATAATTCAGACTCGTGATTCATCAAGTAAATATACTCAACATCTACTCGAATCATCTGTGAAGTAAGAACATAACGATATTCACTGCATGCCTCAGCACTCATTGGACTGTACACATCAAAATGTGTTACTTCCAACAAGTTGCTATCTTGTTCCATCTTACTGAAAACGAGGCTTTTCAGTCATCTTGCCCATGTGGTATGATTTGCATGTCCCAAGTGATTCAAAATCAAGTGAGTCAAAACGGTCCATTTGCATGGAGTTTCTTCATGCATATACACCAATAGACATGGTTCGCATGTCTCAAACTTTTCAAAACCGAGCGAGCCCAAAGATCCATCAATATGGAGCGTCTTCATGCGTTTTATACCGATATGACTTACATGGCAGTGCCACAAGTAGGTGGTACTATCATTACTATCTTTTGGCATGAAAATGTGTATCACTACGATCGAGATTCAATAAACCATTCAGGTTTAATACTAATCTCTTTGGTAGAGGGAGCGTGCGATGCTTGATCATATCAAGCTTGGAAAAACTTCCAACACATATCGTCAGCTCACCTTTAGCTAGTCTCCGTTTATTCCGTAGCCTTTTGTTTCGAGTTACTAACACTTAGCAACCGAACCGGTATCTAATACCCTGGTGCTACTAGGAGTACTAGCAAAGTTCACATTAACACAATGTATATCCAATATACTTCTATCGACCTTGCCAGCCTTCTTATCTACCAAGTATCTAGGGTAATTCTGCTCTAGTGGTTGTTCCCCTTATTACAGAAGCACTTAGTCTCGGGTTTGGGTTTTACCTTGGGTTTCTTCACTAGAGCAGCAGCTGATTTGCCGTTTCATGAAGTATCCCTTCTTGCCCTTGCCCTTCTTGAAACTAGTGGTTTCACCAACCATCAACAATTGATGCTCCTTCTTGATTTCTACTTTCGCGGTGTCAAACATCGCGAATACCTCAAGGATCATCATATCTATCCCTGATATGTTATAGTTCATCACGAAGCTCTAACAGCTTGGTGGCAATGACTTTGGAGAACCATCACTGTATTATCTGGAAGATCAATTCCCACTCGATTCAAATGATTGTTGTACTCAAACAATCTGAGCACAAGCTCAACAATTGAGCTTTTCTCCTTAGTTTGCAGGTTAAGAAAGTCATCGGAGGTCTTATACCTCTTGACATGGGCACGAGCCTGAAATCCCAATTTCAGCCCTCAAAACATCTCATATGTTTCGCGATGTTTCAAAAACGTCTTTGGTGCCTCAACTCTAAACCGTTTAACTGAACTATCACGTAGTTATCAAAACGTGTATGTCAGATGTTCGCAACAACCACAGACAACGTTCGAGGTTCAGCACACTGAGCGGTGCATTAAGGACATAAGCCTTCTATGAAGCAATGAGGACAATCCTCAGTTTACGGACCTAGTCCGCATAATTGCTACTATCAACTTTCAACTAATTTTTCTCTAGGAACATATCTAAACAGTAGAACTATAGCGTGAGCTACGACATAATTTGCAAAATCCTTTTGACTATGTTCAGGATAATTAAGTTCATCTTATGA
>NW_025258863.1:0-1748 GCF_018294505.1 Triticum aestivum
CTGCAGACCGTTTGTGATTTATTGGGTGTCACCAACAGTTGCCGCAAGAGTGACGTGTGCTTTTCGTTTGGGATCCCACACATTTCCTGAAAAAATTACGACTGGGATTGTATTTTGCATTGTGCACGGTTTACTCCCACATAAGCAAGTTTGCTGAGTTGGAGTCGATGTTACTGCTGAAGTTACTCCCACTTTGGCTAGTCTGATACTAGCTAGTCGTCTATGATATACTAGCTACCTCACTAAGAGCATGGTTAATAATACAGCCAAGGGTCGGCTATAAGAAGTTGTCATGTCATATACAGCCAGCCTCTTAGCGGGCATGTGCAATAATAATTTTTCGAACAGTCGAACCGGAGGGGGATGGTTGCATGTTCGCTATGCTAGGGACGCGTGGCAGACGAACGGACTGTGTATTCGGATTCATCTCGTTTTTTGAGCAACTTCCATGTATAAAGTAATTTCATCCGAGTTACGGATTATTTTATTTTAATTTTAAAAGTTTTAATATTTTTTTGAAATTATTCTAATTTATTTTAAAACAAATATTGTAAATGCAAAATGCTAGGTGTACTTAGAAAGGTACCCAGCAGAACAGCACATTGGCTGACTGGCGGGGCCCTCTGGTCAACTGTCCGGTCAGCATTTGACTGGACCGTTGATTGGTCAAATGTTTAGTGGGGCCATATGTCATAGACTCAAAGTTAATAGATTTTAATTAAATCAGTTTAATTAATAGGGGACCCACATGTCATACACTAATGTTAATTTAAGAGTTTTAATTTATTAAATGGTTAATTAGGGGATGTGGGTCCCGGTGTCAGCCGGTCGGTGGGGGTTCATTAGTGAGGGGGGGAGGTTAGGCCGCTTAGGCCGGCGGTTAAACGCGAGCAGCGGCAGGGCCAACCGGGACCTTTGGCGCTGGCAGAGCAGCGGGAAGCGGCGGCGGCCACAGCGCAATAGTAGCGTAGCAGTAGAGCAGTGGCGAGGCGCGGGCGGGGACGCATGCCAGCGAGCTGCGGGACAGGGGCAGCCGACGACCCCAAAAGAGGGCGCAGGGGAGCATGGGGGCCGCGGCGAGCGCGGGACGAAGGCGGGCGGGACAAGGGGATCACGGCGTGGGCGCGGCTAGGGTCATGCGCGCACAAGCGTGCAGGAGAGGGCGCGGAGCGGGGGCTGGCGCGGTGGTGGGCGTGCGCGCGGCGAGGGGCACGGCAGGCGGCGCGGTGAACACGGTGGAAAGAGAAGGAGGGAAACGGAGGCGGCTCACAGCGTTGCCGAGAAGGGGGTCGGCGTGGCTTGAGGAGGCGAGTCGGGGAGGGATACGAGGAGGCGACGCGAGGTCCGGCGATGGCGAGGTCTTCGGGCGGCGGTGCTGGAGCACAGCGTCGATGGAGGGGGGCGTTGGGCTCATTGGCCCTTCCCGATCCAGATCGGGTCGGGGAAGAGGAGCGAGAGGGGAGGAGAGCCGGAGACGTGCGACGGGGAGGAGGTCCGGCGACGCCGGCGGGCGATGGGCGAGCGGGCGATCCAGCGACCGCGACGGGGTCGATGGGGGCGATCCCCTCCCCGATCCAGATGGGATCGAGAGGTGGGGAGGCTGACGAGGGGGTGTGGGGAAGTGGGGCGATCGGTCTAGGGTTCGATGGGGAGTGGGGGGTTAAGGGAGGCGGTTGGGCCAACCTAGCTAGCCCAGTGGCCAGCTTGGCCGAGGCCCAGCGAGGGGTTGCCCCCTTTTACTTTTATTT
>NW_025258864.1:0-1748 GCF_018294505.1 Triticum aestivum
CTGGACCCCGTTCTCTCCTCTGTTTTCCTCCCTGCACGCGCCCGAGCGGAGCTCGTCGTCGCCGACGCCGTTCGCCGTAGCCACCGTGCTCCTCGCTGCCACCCGAAGTACCTAGGGGATCCGCCTCGACCACTTCTTCCTCCTCACCGAGAAGCGCACCGCGGGAGCCCCTGCAACGTCGCCACCGCCGGCTTCTTCAACCTCGGGACCGCCGGCCATCTTCGTCAAATTCGTCGGCTCGGGTGCCTCCCCGAGCTCCCCGAGGCCACCGTCGCAACCCCTGTGAGCTACTCTTCCATTCCCCCTCCTCCTCGCGCTCGTTCCCGTACCCTAGCCGCCTTTCCGCCGGACCCGAGAGCTCGCCGCCGCCGTGCCTCGTCACCACCGTGGCTGGAGCCGTTGCAGCTCGAAGCCGAGCACACCACCGCACTCAACACGTCTCCAGGAGCCCGTAGCCGCCACTAGCTTCCCCTCCCGTGCCCCCGAACGCCAAGCCCGACCTCGCCCGAGCTCCGGCCGCCGCAAAAGAGCTCGCCGCCGGCAGCTCCGGCCACCCCAGCTGCTGTCACTTACCTCTTTAGATGCGCCTTCCTCCCAGGAACCCGTAGGAGCAAACCGCACTTCAAATGGTGCTCCGTAGCGAGCGCACGGTGCACCTCCGCTGTCGGCCGTGGTCGTCGCCGGCGACACTCCGGCGACCGCCGACGTGGCACGCCTAATTAGCACTAATGACGCACTAAACACCCCCCACAGCCACTGACAGTGGGCCCCGTAGTGGGTCAAAGCCCGGGTCAACGCGGGATTAGCCCCTGTGTCACTGACGTGTGGACCCCACATGTCAGGTTTGACCTGGACGGCGCCCGTTGACCTGCTGACGTCATGCCAACGTCATGCTGACGCAATATTCATTTTCTGGAATTTAGTTTATTTTATTATATTCAGAAAATTCCAGAAAATGCCCTAAACTTCAATAAATCATAGAAAATTAACCGTAACTCCAAATTAAATAATTTATATATGAAAAATTATCAGAAAAATTCAAGGAATCCATCTGTACCATTTTCATGCATGTTAGAACAACTTATCACTACTGTTTAGAGAAAATGAAGTGAATGACATTTAAATAATCACATATGGAGTTTGAATTTGAATCTTGTATTCAAACCAACTTCATTTAATCTGTTGCTAGTTGCATTAGCTCAAAACACATTCATATTGCCATGTCATGAGCATGCATCATATTGTGCATTGCATTGATTGTATTTCTTCTTTGTTGCCGGTAATTGTCCCCTCTCGATAGACGTGATACCGATGATGTGATCGTTGACACTGATGAAGACTCAATGTTATCTTCAGAAGTGCCAGGCAAGCAAAACCCCCTTGTTCATTCCGATACAATCCTACTCTCTCGCTCCTGCTCTCTTTTACTGCATTAGGACAACACCGATTCATCTGTTACTTGCTGCGGTAGCTGAACCCCTTTGTCCTTTGCATGACCTGTCATTGCCACAGTAAATAGATGAAACCCACTAGCATGAGTAGGAGTTGTTTGAGCCCTGATGTGCCTACTCATTCATGTTTGTTTGTCATGCCTGCTATTGCTTAGAGTTGAGTCAGGTCTGATTCATCGGGGATGAATCAGAGGCGTGTGAACCTGTCCTACTGTGTGTGAGCTAAGTGTGTGAACACGATTTGGTAAAGGTAGCGGTGAGAGGCCATGTAGGAGTACATGGTGGGTTGTCTCATTG
>NW_025258865.1:0-1748 GCF_018294505.1 Triticum aestivum
GTTTATGTGTCGGTCATCAACACACATTTTTTGCTGATTCTGGCCCGTTTCGTGGATTATTACTCACTGTTTCGGGTCCCAAAGTGATTTCCACGACATACGAACCCTAGGGCGCTTTTACGTGTCAGTCATCAACACTCACATTTTTGCCTGATTCTGGTCCGTTTCGTGCACTATTACTCACCTTTTGGGGCCCCAGAGTGATTTCCATGATTGACGATTCTCGGGGTGCGTTTACGTGTCCGTCGTCAACACTCACAGTTTTGTCCAATTTTGACCCATTTTGTTGACTATTACTCACCATTTTGGGGTCCCAAAGCGGTTTCAATAGTTATTGAACCCCAAGGTGCGCTTATGTGTCGTTCATCAACACTCATAATTTTGGCCAATTCTGGCTCATTTCCTGGACTATTGATCACTGTTTTGGTTTCCCAAAGCGAGTTCCTCGATTGACGATCCCCGGGGTGTGTTTATGTGTGCATCGTCAAGACTCTCAGTTTTGTCCAATTCTGGCCGTTTTCATGGACTATTACTCACCGTTTTGGGTCCTCGAAGTGATTTCCATAGTTGTTGAACCCCAGGGTGCGATTACGTTTTGGTCAACAACACTCGCAAGTTTGGCCGATTCTGGCCCGTTCCGTGGACTGTAACTGACTGTTTGGGGTCCGAGAGTGATTTCCATGATTGACGAAGCCCAGGGTGCAATTACGTGTAGCTCATCAACACTCGCAATTTTAGCCGATTCTGGCCCGTTTTGTGGACTATTAATCACTGTTTTGGGATCCGGAGTGATCTCCACGATTGAAAAACCCCAGCATGCGTTTATGTGTCGGTCATCAACACACAATTTTGGCTGATTCTGGCCCGTCTCATGGATTATTACTCACTGTTTCGGGTCCCAAAGTGATTTCCACGACATACGAACCCTGGGGCGCTTTTACGTGTCGGTCATCAACACTCACATTTTGGCCTGATTCTGGTCCGTTTCGTGCACTATTACTCACCGTTTTGGGGCCCCAGAGTGATTTCCATGATTGACGATTCTCGGGGTGCGTTTACGTGTCTGTCGTTAACACTCACAGCTTTGTCCAATTTTGACCCATTTTGTTGACTATTACTCACCATTTTGGCTCCCAAAGCGGTTTCCATAGTTATTGAACCCCAAGGTGCGCTTATGTGTCGGTCATCAACACTCGTAATTTTGGCTAATTCTGGCTCATTTCCTGGACTATTGATCACTGTTTTGGTTTCCCAAAGCAAGTTCCCCGATTGACGATCCCCGGGGTGTGTTTACGTGCGCGTCATCAACACTCTCAGTTTTGTCCAATTCTGGCCGTTTTCATGGACTATTACTCACCGTTTTGGGTCCCCGTAGTGATTTCCATAGTTGTTGAACCCCAGGGTGCGATTACGTTTTGGTCAACAACACTCGCAAGTTTGGCTGATTTTGGCCCGTTTCGTGGACTGTAACTGACTGTTTGGGGTCCCAGAGTGATTTCCATGATTGACAAAGCCCAGGGTGCGATTACGTGTAGGTCATCAACACTCGCTATTTTAGCCGATTCTGGCCCGTTTTGTGGACTATTAATCACGGGTTTGGGATCCGGAGTGATCTCCACGATTGAAAAACCAAAGGGTGCGTTTATGTGTCGGTCATCAACACACAATTTTTGCTGATTCTGGCCCGTTTCGTGGATTATTACTCACTGTTTCGGGTCCCAAAGTGATTTCCACGACATACGAGCCCT
>NW_025258866.1:0-1748 GCF_018294505.1 Triticum aestivum
TGGATTGTACAAATGTCCCATACACCTGCAATTAGACAAAACACAAAAGTGTGTGAAGTATTTTTGTTCTGGATAACATAAATAGACTATTGAATAGTTTGCATTAGAAATCACCTGACAAATATGCATGTATGCAATATTTTTGGTCGTATCCAAGGTAGTCATGTCCTCATCAAGTACAAGAAGTATCGAGCATGGAGCGATTACTGAGAGAAAGCCGAGCATAATAATTTTGAATAATCATTTCTTTTGAGAGCTCATGATTGGGGCATGAATATAACATTGACTTAAGCCCCCCAAGCTTCAACAATGCTTTCTGCTTCGCGAGGCCAAAAATTATATATATAATTACAATCACGATGAAAAGATGCATATGATAAAACTTCTGAAGAAATTCCAATTTCAATATGTTGTAGTTCCATGATTCCATATCATCACATAGCCTAAACCATGTCAATGCCTCTCCCCTCAAAGATAAACGGAAGACCTTCTTCTTGATAACATCATCGGGCATATCTGCAAGCTTAAATAATCCACAAACTTCATCCACATAGATTAGGTGCAAATCGGGATGCAATGTTCCATCTCTTGTAAAAGGATTAGTTAGCAGTTTCTCTATCATACCCGAAGGAATTTCAAAGTAAACATTTTCAGTAGGTTCAGTAGGTTGAGGAGTAACTCTTTGCTATGCTGGTTGGGGTTAAGATACCCCGAACAAGCCCCTTAAAGGATTATGTTCCATAGTAACAAGTGACAGTAAATTTTAGCACACTAGATAAATTTTTACTTACCAAATTCCACCTACCAAAGGCGCTTCTCTCCCCGGCAACGGCGCCAGAAAAGAGTCTTGATGACCCACAAGTGTAGGGGATCTATCGTAGCCTTTTCGATAAGTAAGAGTGTCGAACCCAACGAGGAGCAGAAGGAAATGATAAGCAGTTTTTCAGTAAGGTATTCTCTGCAAGCACTGAAATTATCGGTAATAGATAGTTTTGTGATAAGGTAATTTGTAACGAGTTGCAAGTAATAAAAGTAAATAATGTGCAACAAGATGGACCAATCCTTTTTGTAGTAGAGGACAAGCCTGGACAAACTCTTATATACAGTAAAGCGCTCCCGAGGACACATGGGAATTATCGTCAAGCTAGTTTTCATCACGTTCATACTATTCGCGTTCGGTACTTTGATAATTTGATATGTGGGTGGACCGGTGCTTGGGTACTGTCCTTCCTTGGACAAGCATCCCACTTATGATTAACTCCTATTGCAATCATCCGCAACTACAACAGAAGTATTAAGGTAAACCTAAGCATAGCTTGAAACATATGGATCTGATGAGGACATCAATACCATTGTTACACCCACAGCCCCTACTGTTACATATACAAGACCAATTACTAGAGCTCGCGCACGCCAATGATTCTAATGTTCATGAGATTATGATGCTGCCTAAATTGGATACATCTGTTTTGCTTACAAATGAAGGGCCTAGCTTGGAGAAGGATGAACATTGGAGCAAGAACACACATGGAGTTGATGGCATGCGCAAGGGGATCAAGAACGGAGTTACAAGTGATGATTTCAGGACTTTAAAGCCGCCATAAGGAGTGCATGAAGCCTTGGACGAAATATACAAGATGCCACTTCATAATATTCGTCCATAGGCTATTCTAGGTGCTGCGTCACCTTATTAATGGGCCAGGCCCATGTAATTTCGAAATACTTAAGTATAGGCTATTTTTAGAGTC
>NW_025258867.1:0-1748 GCF_018294505.1 Triticum aestivum
TGGATTGTACAAATGTCCCATACACCTGCAATTAGACAAAACACAAAAGTGTGTGAAGTATTTTTGTTCTGGATAACATAAATAGACTATTGAATAGTTTGCATTAGAAATCACCTGACAAATATGCATGTATGCAATATTTTTGGTCGTATCCAAGGTAGTCATGTCCTCATCAAGTACAAGAAGTATCGAGCATGGAGCGATTACTGAGAGAAAGCCGAGCATAATAATTTTGAATAATCATTTCTTTTGAGAGCTCATGATTGGGGCATGAATATAACATTGACTTAAGCCCCCCAAGCTTCAACAATGCTTTCTGCTTCGCGAGGCCAAAAATTATATATATAATTACAATCACGATGAAAAGATGCATATGATAAAACTTCTGAAGAAATTCCAATTTCAATATGTTGTAGTTCCATGATTCCATATCATCACATAGCCTAAACCATGTCAATGCCTCTCCCCTCAAAGATAAACGGAAGACCTTCTTCTTGATAACATCATCGGGCATATCTGCAAGCTTAAATAATCCACAAACTTCATCCACATAGATTAGGTGCAAATCGGGATGCAATGTTCCATCTCTTGTAAAAGGATTAGTTAGCAGTTTCTCTATCATACCCGAAGGAATTTCAAAGTAAACATTTTCAGTAGGTTCAGTAGGTTGAGGAGTAACTCTTTGCTATGCTGGTTGGGGTTAAGATACCCCGAACAAGCCCCTTAAAGGATTATGTTCCATAGTAACAAGTGACAGTAAATTTTAGCACACTAGATAAATTTTTACTTACCAAATTCCACCTACCAAAGGCGCTTCTCTCCCCGACAACGGCGCCAGAAAAGAGTCTTGATGACCCACAAGTGTAGGGGATCTATCGTAGCCTTTTCGATAAGTAAGAGTGTCGAACCCAACGAGGAGCAGAAGGAAATGATAAGCAGTTTTTCAGTAAGGTATTCTCTGCAAGCACTGAAATTATCGGTAATAGATAGTTTTGTGATAAGGTAATTTGTAACGAGTTGCAAGTAATAAAAGTAAATAATGTGCAGCAAGATGGACCAATCCTTTTTGTAGTAGAGGACAAGCCTGGACAAACTCTTATATACAGTAAAGCGCTCCCGAGGACACATGGGAATTATCGTCAAGCTAGTTTTCATCACGTTCATACTATTCGCGTTCGGTACTTTGATAATTTGATATGTGGGTGGACCGGTGCTTGGGTACTGTCCTTCCTTGGACAAGCATCCCACTTATGATTAACTCCTATTGCAATCATCCGCAACTACAACAGAAGTATTAAGGTAAACCTAAGCATAGCTTGAAACATATGGATCTGATGAGGACATCAATACCATTGTTACACCCACAGCCCCTACTGTTACATATACAAGACCAATTACTAGAGCTCGCGCACGCCAATGATTCTAATGTTCATGAGATTATGATGCTGCCTAAATTGGATACATCTGTTTTGCTTACAAATGAAGGGCCTAGCTTGGAGAAGGATGAACATTGGAGCAAGAACACACATGGAGTTGATGGCATGCGCAAGGGGATCAAGAACGGAGTTACAAGTGATGATTTCAGGACTTTAAAGCCGCCATAAGGAGTGCATGAAGCCTTGGACGAAATATACAAGATGCCACTTCATAATATTCGTCCATAGGCTATTCTAGGTGCTGCGTCACCTTATTAATGGGCCAGGCCCATGTAATTTCGAAATACTTAAGTATAGGCTATTTTTAGAGTC
>NW_025258868.1:0-1748 GCF_018294505.1 Triticum aestivum
ACCTCGTGGGATGACAAGGATGCGTACTACTTCAGAGTGGTACGTAATCCTGTCTTGGAAGTCATGTTGCTAGACAACAATGAACCTACGAGCTATGGAGAAGCGATGGTGGGCCCGGATTCCGATAAATGGCTCAAGGCCATAAAACCCGAGAGAGGATCCATGTATGAAAACAAAGTGTAGACTTTGGAAAGAACTACTTGATGGTCGTAAGGCTGTTAGGTACATATGGATTTTGAAAGGAAGATAGACAATGATGGTAAGTGTCACCATTGAGAAAGCTCGACTTGTCGTTAAGATGTTTTTCGACAAGTTCAAGGAGTTGACTATGATGAGACTTTCTCACTCGTAGCGATGCTAAGAGTCTGTTGGAATTATATTAGCAATTACTGCATTATTTATGAAATCTTGCAGATAGGATGTCAAAACATTGTTTCCTCGACGATTCTTGAGGAAAGGTTGTATGTGATACAACCGGAAGGTTTTGTCTATCCTGAAATATGCTAATAAGTATGCAAAGCTCCAGCAATCCTTCTGAGGACTGGAGTGAGCATCTCGGAGTTGGAATGTATGCTTTGATGATGATCAAAGATTTTGGGTGTGTACAAAGTTTATGAGAAACTTGTATTTCCAAAGAAGTGAGTGGGAGCACTATAGAATTTCTGATGAGTATATGTTGTTGACATATTAATGATCAGAAATGACGTAGAATTTCTGGAAAGCATATAGGGTTATTTGGAAAGTGTTTTCAATGGAAAACCTGGATTAAGCTACTTGAACATTGAGCATCAAGATCTATAAGGATAGATCAAAACGCTTAATAGTACTTTCAAATGAGCACATGCCTTGACGTGATCTTGAAGGTGTTCAAGATGGATCAGTCAAAGAAGGATTTCTTGCCTGAGTTGTAAGGTATGAAGTTAAGACTTAAAGCTCGACCATGGCAGAATAGAGAACGAAGGTCGTCCCCTATGCTTAAGACATAGGCTCTACAGTATGCTATGCTGTGTACCGCACCTGAAGTGTGCTTTACCATGAGTCAGTCAAGGGGTACAAGAGTGATCCAAGAATGGATCACAGGACAGCGGTCAAAGTTATCCTTAGTAACTAGTGGACTAAGGAATTTTCTCAATTATGGAGGTGGTAAAAGAGTTCGTCGTAAAGGGTTACGTCGATGCAAGCTTAACACCTATCCGGATAGCTCTGAGTAGAGATACCGGATACGTATAATGGAGCAACAATTTAGAATAGCCCCAAGTAGAACAGTTATTTGGAATAGCTCCAAATAGAACGTGGTAGCTGCATCTAGGAGATGACATAGAGATTTGTAAAGCACACACGGATCTGAAAGGTTCAGACCCGTTGACTATAACCTCTCTCACAAGCATAACATGATCAAACCCAGAACTCATCGAGTGTTAATCACATGGTAAATGTGAACTAGATTATTGACTCTAGTAAACTCTTTGGGTGTTAGTCACATGGGGATGTGACCTTGAGTGTTAATCACATATCGATGTGAACTAGATTATTGACTCTAGTGCAAGTGGGAGACTGTTGGAAATATGCCCTAGAGGCAATAATAAATTGATTATTATTATATTTCCTTGTTCATGATAATCGTTTATTATCCATGCTAGAATTGTATTGATAGGAAACTCAGATACATGTGTGGATACATAGACAACACCATGTCCCTAGTAAGCCTCTAGTTGACTAGCTCGTTAATCAATAGATGGTTACGGTTT
>NW_025258869.1:0-1748 GCF_018294505.1 Triticum aestivum
GTACATAAGACCCAGCCGAGAGCTTAATCAAAGTGTGGTGAATTATTCCTCCTAATCCTTCCCTCCTACACGCCCCGCTGCCGGCACCATAGCAGCCTATTCCCCGCCCACGCCCAAACCCTAGCCTGTATCCCCCCGCCTCTAGGGCCAGAGAGATCTGACCGACCAACGGGGGCGAGGCGGCGGGCCGAAACCGGGACCGGAGCCCCGAGGAGATGGGGTTTTTGACGTGGCGCTAGTGATCGTGGCGGCAGTGGTCAGCATCCTGGTGCTCCTCGTCAGCGTCTACCTGCTCGTCAACTACCAGCACCCGGATGATGCCAACCAGGCCTACTTCCTCAAGCTCGTCGTCGTGCTCGGCATCATCGTCGCCGTCCTCTCCATCCTCATGCTCCCCGCCGACGTCGCCAACCGCCAGGCCTGCAAGCACGCCGCCTACAACGGGGCCTGCGCCCTTATCCTGCCCATGCTTGATCCTGCCCATGAACACGCTCTGGCTCGTCGTCTACATCCTCGACGCTGTCCTCGTCTTCCTCGTCATCCTGTTCGCCATGTTCTAACTACGAGGGCGACCAGGACAAGTCAGTCTTCTTCCTCCCTTACTTCCTCTACCTGCCTCGGCTTTATTCGTTGGCTGATTAGATCCGCCGTGTTCTGCTCCTGCATCTAGGTCGGTCGGGAAGAGGCTCAAGAGCGCCCTCATCTGGGTCGTCGCACTAACTTCTGTTTTGTTTTGGTAATCTTTCCTCACAGCGAATCCAAAGATATTACTCCACTTATTGAAGTTAATATATGTGCTCTGTTATTCGATAACAGTTCTGACAAACAGCCACTAATTTCAGAAGTTAATATATATCCCCTACTATTCGATAACAAATCTGAAACACGACCACTAATTTCAGACCATCAAACTATCCAACTTGTAAATGATCCACTTTTGAAAGGGTGCTGCTCTCAGTACATGTCTACATCTGTACTCGTCAGCTCATGTCCGCTTGATTGTAATAAAAAATTATAAATCCTTCTGTTTTGGGAAGCAGATTTTGTAAACAGAAGCACTGAACTTCCACAATGTATGGCAGTGGCGCTTTGTATTCTTGTTGCTTATACAAGTACATCTGTTTCCACCTTAAAGGAAAAATGCACCTAGACATTCTAAAACAAAAATAACAAGTGATGAAATTCCAGGTGGAGGCCTGTACAACAGAATCCGTGCCACCCATCTTGAAGTGCATCCATAATCAAAACATTGTCAACACCAGAAATATATTATCTGTTCACAACAACAAATATCTAATAAACCTTATGTTTAAATTCGTTATGTGATCATAAGAGTTTCAGTGAAAAATATTGGGCTCTAAATGATTCATATGACACTTTGTTCTTCGCAGTGTAATGACCCCATACTACAGTGAGGAAACTGCAATTCAAGAAACGACCTTGATCTCGAGAATGAGGATAGTGTATCAGTTATATTCTACCGGCAGAAGATCTTTCTAGGTTCCTTTCCCGTTTGTTCTTCAGCGTAGTTGATCCTAATTTATGATATTCACCGAGGATTATAGATAACTTTGCTCAGTCGTGGATCATGGTACCTTCACCTGTTCTCGACATTTCTTCTTTCAGATTTGATGTTAGCTTGTACAAGTTGCTGGGTTGTGCTTAGATGTTATGGTTTCTCTGCTATTTAGAAAGTACACTTAACACTCATAAAGTACACTGATCTCAGCCTAACCTAAAATATTTAA
>NW_025258870.1:0-1748 GCF_018294505.1 Triticum aestivum
AAACCGTAACCATCTATTGATTAACGAGCTAGTCAACTAGAGGCTTACTAGGGACATGGTGTTGTCTATGTATCCACACATGTATCTGAGTTTCCTATCAATACAATTCTAGCATGGATAATAAACGATTATCATGAACAAGGAAATATAATAATAATCAATTTATTATTGCCTCTAGGGCATATTTCCAACAGTCTCCCACTTGCACTAGAGTCAATAATCTAGTTCACATCGATATGTGATTAACACTCAAGGTCACATCCCCATGTGACTAACACCCAAAGAGTTTACTAGAGTCAATAATCTAGTTCACATTTACCATGTGATTAACACTCGATGAGTTCTGGGTTTGATCATGTTATGCTTGTGAGAGAGGTTATAGTCAACGGGTCTGAACCTTTCAGATCCGTGTGTGCTTTACAAATCTCTATGTCATCTCCTAGATGCAGCTACCACGTTCTATTTGGAGCTATTCCAAATAACTGTTCTACTTGGGGCTATTCTAAATTGTTGCTCCATTATACGTATCCGGTATCTCTACTCAGAGCTATCCGGATAGGTGTTAAGCTTGCATCGACGTAACCCTTTACGACGAACTCTTTTACCACCTCCATAATTGAGAAAATTCCTTAGTCCACTAGTTACTAAGGATAACTTTGACTGCTGTCCTGTGATCCATTCTTGGATCACTCTTGTACCCCTTGACTGACTCATGGTAAAGCACACTTCAGGTGCGGTACACAGCATAGCATACTGTAGAGCCTATGTCTTAAGCATAGGGGACGACCTTCGTTCTCTATTCTGCCATGGTCGAGCTTTAAGTCTTAACTTCATACCTTACAACTCAGGCAAGAACTCCTTCTTTGACTGATCCATCTTGAACACCTTCAAGATCACGTCAAGGCATGTGCTCATTTGAAAGTACTATTAAGCGTTTTGATCTATCCTTATAGATCTTGATGCTCAATGTTCAAGTAGCTTAATCCAGGTTTTCCATTGAAAACACTTTCCAAATAACCCTATATGCTTTCCAGAAATTCTACGTCATTTCTGATCATTAATATGTCAACAACATATACTCATCAGAAATTCTATAGTGCTCCCACTCACTTCTTTGGAAATACAAGTTTCTCATAAACTTTGTACACACCCAAAATCTTTGATCATCATCAAAGCATACATTCCAACTCCGAGATGCTCACTCCAGTCCTCAGAAGGATTGCTGGAGCTTTGCATACTTATTAGCATATTTCAGGATAGACAAAACCTTCCGGTTGTATCACATACAACCTTTCCTCAAGAATCGTCGAGGAAACAATGTTTTGACATCCTATCTGCAAGATTTCATAAATAATGCAGTAATTGCTAATATAATTCCAACAGACTCTTAGCATCGCTACGAGTGAGAAAGTCTCATCATAGTCAACTCCTTGAACTTGTCGAAAAACATCTTAACGACAAGTCGAGCTTTCTCAATGGTGACACTTACCATCATTGTCTATCTTCCTTTCAAAATCCATATGTACCTAACAGCCTTACGACCATCAAGTAGTTCTTTCCAAAGTCTACACTTTGTTTTCATACATGGATCCTCTCTCGGGTTTTATGGCCTTGAGCCATTTATCGGAATCCGGGCCCACCATCGCTTCTCCATAGCTCGTAGGTTCATTGTTGTCTAGCAACATGACTTCCAAGACAGGATTACGTACCACTCTGAAGTAGTACGCATCCTTGTCATCCCACGAGGT
>NW_025258871.1:0-1748 GCF_018294505.1 Triticum aestivum
GTAGTAAACCAAGGCCGCTTGGCAAGTCTCGGACCAATCCGGAAATGTTTAAACCCCACACATGAAAGAAGACTAGAAATGACCACCGGAGGAGAACGAAGCGCCGGAATGCAAAACGGACAACGGGGAAAATGCTCGAATGCATGAGATGAACATGTATGCAAATGCAATGCACGTGATGACATGATAAGAGATGCACGAAAAAGAAAAACAACACACGGAGACAAAGACCCAACCCGAGAAATAAATATAACTTGACACCGGAAACGGCAAGAGTTAGAGTACAAATGGGGAAAGTTACATCTGGGGCGTTACAGTTTTCCTTTGATGCACCAAACTGGAGTCTAGGGAAGAGCATGATAGCCCACATCACCATGGGACGCATTAGAGAAGTTTATCACAAGGATCTTAAGGACACTATCTACCAGATATGTGGGCGCAGAGATGAGCAATGGGAGATGATTAGCACCAGGAGGGACAGGTTCATTGCAGCTTTCATCCAGAAGTTAAACCAACACATTCGCTGCCAGGAGAACAAGATGTGCTTAAGCATGATAGATTTGAAGAAGGCAATGACCAGGATTACAGAACTGGAGGAGGAACTCAAGTCTACACGCGACGGATATGAGGAGGAAATGACGATACTAGTGGAGAAGAATGATGACCTGACAAGGAAGCTAGGAGTATTCATGGGAGACCCCGCGCCAGGAGGAGATGACGACCATTCCAAGGACATTCATTTGGAGGACTACATCATCATCAACGACACCGACTCTGACCCCGACGATAGCGATGATGACTATGACGATGAAGCTGGAGTGGATATCATGGAGTTTTCCACCGATGAAAACTTCTAGTCGACCACCATACCATTAGTAGTATTCCCCCTGTCTATAGTATAGTGCGAGCACTTTTGTAACGATAGATAGACCGATTGTAAGCCCTTGTTTGAATTGATTGGTGTGATATGATTGTGTTTGTCTCATGTGCATATGGGTAGTGTTTTCCCCTCTAGACCTCATTCTATTATGTTTGAATCCGATCGCCGATCTACTGGCCGCTTGATCGCCGGATTGTGGCGTTTATTTTGGGCGCGGGAATGAACTACGTTTGAATTTGCCGTGGCTGGGGGCGGCGCCTGGGGGCGTGGCTAGGAGCTAGGCCGCCCCCAGGGGCCAAACTAGCGCCGGCTCGCCCCCAGCCCACAGTTTTTCGGCGCCCTGGGGGCCGAACGGCTGGAGATGCTCTTAGATGGGGCACTCGTTAGAGCATCTACAGCGGGACACCTCTCAAACGCCCGGGCAGCTCGCCCTGTCACTAACTGGTCATGATTTTTTGATCCAGACGGACGCCTCAAACGGGTTTCAAACGCTCGAGTTGATTGGCACCCCTCATATCGAGCCCAAATATAAGGCGGATATGGGGTGGCCCAGGCACGTCCACCTCACAAGCCCGGCCCACCACCGACCCCACAGTTGTCCCACAAAAAACCCATCCGGCTCATCGCTCCAAAACCCTAGCTCACTTACTCTCCTCTCTCGCTCTGTCCTCTCCTCTCCCTGCACCATTTTTGATCGAATCTGGCATAATGTCGAGCTTCGACAGCCGATCCGACTCCGACCTGAATCCGGACTATGAGCTTGGCCTCCGCATCGCTTTGGAGCGGTCCAAGGTGGAGACCGGGGGCAGCTCCGGATCTGCAGCCTCACTGCAGACGCAGCTTTCCCGCCGGCGCTGGTCCCTCCCAG
>NW_025258872.1:0-1748 GCF_018294505.1 Triticum aestivum
GCTTGTTTGTCTAGATGACGTTGCTTTCACGTCTATCGTGGCCATTTTCAGCATTAAAAGGGTTGATGATAGGTCAGGAACAAAGTCCCTTGCACCCCTTGTTATTGCTGGTGCACTGAGCATCATGTACTGGAGGCACGATCTTTTGATTGTTTATCTGTCCTTCTGTCAGGAATATTTTCTTCCTTGAACTTAACTGTCTACTCTGTTGTGTAGTTTCTTTGATGATCTTCGGCCATATGCGGTAATCCAGTTCATGCCATGCATTGTAATACCTGTGATGACTATAGTTATTCCACCAATGTATACACATTCAAGCTACTGGTTGTGGGCAGTGTTAGAATATAGTTTGGGTTTAAAGATAGAGATAAGGAGTAGATCAAATAGGTTTAAACCATGTATTACTCATCTTGTACTCCAAACCTCTATGCCCTCGTGTATTCTATATATACCCCATATGAGGGTCAGATCAATACAACACAACAACATACACAACACAAATATTCTAGTCATCCTACAATTTTTTACAGGCAGCAGGTTAGTGTTAGTCTCGTTTAAT
Organism: Triticum aestivum; assembly: GCF_018294505.1. Classification (NCBI taxonomy): domain Eukaryota; kingdom Viridiplantae; phylum Streptophyta; class Magnoliopsida; order Poales; family Poaceae; genus Triticum; species Triticum aestivum. Next base: position 560 of record NW_025258872.1, read on the forward strand.
ATCACCATGGTGTATGCAGTTCCATTATTTGTGTATATAGCTATATGTGAGTCGCATTAATGTACTGGTTTATTTCATAGTCGATTTTCTCACAGCATAGAAACTGGTGATACCTTTTTCTTTTGGCAATCTGTACTCATGATGCTTGGTTATAAACCATAGTTACCTTGAAATTCATAGAAAACTCACCAAAAGTTTTACTGTTCCCCTTCTTAAATTTTATTCTCTCAATATCATTGACCGGTGCCAAGATGATTCTGTTTCCCCAGTCATGTCTGTTGTTATCTAAAAATTTATCAACCAGTCAACGTCCAATTAATATAAATCTATCTGAACTTCTCCTTCTCGGTTGTTGATGAAATTGCTACAAGAATGAGTTATGCAGAAGCATTTATTTAAGTGCAGTTTAAAGAATACGTCATTGCCGAATTATTTTGTCTCAGCGCAATTTTTCATGAGGGTTGCTAAGCGTCAAGTTATATTGTCTGGATACTTTTGTTCTTATTTTTCAAATTGATTTCAGGATTTTACCTTCTTGCCAAAGTAGAAGAGGCTGCAGAAAAACCTATATATAGGTGAACACATGACATTGTTAGTGGATATACTCTTAAGCATCTATGTGCTGCGATGCTACCTGTTTTCTTTACTCTTATGTTGGCAAAGAGGACAATTGAACCTGACAGGTATACATCAGCTTACTCAATGCGTCGCTTGAGTCAATTTTTGTATAGTTTCAGTTCGATTGAACCACTTTAATCCAATGTTTGTATTGTTCACTCTGCTTTGAGCATACAAATACACCAAGTGTTACCAAATATCAATAATATTGCCATTCCACTGCTTTACCAAAATTTTGATGTTTTCGCTCTTTATGAGGTTGGTTTTTGTTCACTTTGGTTACTAGGATGATACCAGAATAAGACATCTGCAAATAAATTGTTGGTGTTTATAACATGAACCAAAACTTGCACGGGTAGTTCTTAGCAAACTTTTCATGATGCGCTTTTGTTTATTCAAACTACATAATAGTACTCTGGTTTGCTTCCAGAAACCAATGTTCGCATTCATCATGTGTATGTAGTTTTGACAACAACTTCACCACATTGAATAGGCCTTGGATCTATGTATCCATGTGACTAATGTTTTTTCCTCTGTCATGCAGGGTAACCTTACTCAAGATGTGGAAGAT
>NW_025258873.1:0-1748 GCF_018294505.1 Triticum aestivum
TATGAGAGAAAAGGCATTAGAATTACACCCAAAAGCATTATTATGCATAAAAACATTATAAACAACAATAGGTAAACATGATGCAAAATGGACGTATTATTGACCTCTCCAAACCCACTTTTCGCAATTTTTTATTAAGATCATCACCCTCCGAACAATTGGGATGCCTTCTAGCTATGGTTGACTCTTCTTCATTCCCATTATCATCAAGCTTTATATTACTAAATGAAGATTCAATAGGTGTAACACCAATCATTTTAATATCTTCATCATAGTTGTGATAAAAATCGGGCGGAATCGCTTTATTAACGGCATTTTTTCTAACCTTTCTAATCTTCAAGAGCATTGCATCCAACTTGATCTTGTGATCATCAACGACATCGACAACATACAACTCCAATTTCATGTTCTCTTCTTCCATTCTTTTCAATTTTTCTTCCAAATACTCATTTTCTTTTTCAACTAAATTTAACTTCTCGACAACAGGGTCGGTTGCAATTTCTGGTTCACATACCTCCTAGATAAAAATATCTATGTAAACTTGATGGGCATAATTGTCATAAACACGAAATGCAACAAATAGTTATAAAAGATATTATACCACATCCGAATCATAAACGGATGAGGACCCACGGTGACGGATATCAAAATCATGGCACTACGTATAACAAACAATCATACAAGAAAATTATACAAGCAACTATCTAAATCATACAAATAAGATCTTTTTTTACAAAAAAGGATAAGAACAAGAGCCTCACCAAGGTGGTGCCGGTGACGGGATGGCGCAGGCGATCGACGACGGTGAGGACGGGGACGGGAAGGCACTAAGTAAACCACAGTTACACATATGAACTAAGAAGTGAAGTTGAGCCCAACTTGCATATAAATCAAATAAACTCTCACATAATTACTCCCAAACTAAAACCCACAAATGACTATTCTTATAGAGCATTGCATGAGCTAAACTAACAATGAGAGATGAAAGGACAAAGTTCCTAACCTTTTAGAACACTTGGATAGATGGGGTGCCTCAAATCTTGACAAATCTTGGCAAAAGTGGAGGATGAGCTCGAGCTAAGGGGAAGAACAGAGAGGAGAGAAAGGAGAAAATAGAGAGGATGAGCTCGAGCTCGGGCTGGACGAAGCAGGGGTTTATATAGGGACATCTTTAGTCCCGGTTGGTGATACAAACCGGGACTAAAGGTCCACCTACAGTCCCGATTATTTGTGATACCAACCGGGACTAAAGGGGCTCGTGGGGACCCCAGCCTGACCCTGGCCTACCACCACCCCTTGACTCATGGTGATACCAACCGGGACTATAGGTTAAAAATGAACCAGGACTAATGGTGGCTGTTCCCCGTCCACTCCTAGCCGTCGAGACCGGGACTAATGATCACATTAGTCCCGGGCCCAAACCAGACCAGGACTAATGCTCCGAACGGAAGTCTTGTTTTCTACTAGTGATAGGATGCTTGCGACATGGGGAGAGAATGCTCATGACTGTCGGAATGGCAAAGGAGGAGGTGATGACCAACTCATGTACTCGCGCGCAGATTGGGAGTCCCTAAGAAGCAAAGTAAGGTGCAACATTGGCAAAGGCTCAAACAGCGTGAAGCACGGCGGACAAACCAGAAAAAGGCAAAGGAAAAGGCAAGCCACAAGGTCTAAGGTGGACAGATCTAAAGAGCGGAAGCCGGGGAACTTGGGTATGTCAGTGGTAAAGTGTTATAACTATAACGAGA
>NW_025258874.1:0-1748 GCF_018294505.1 Triticum aestivum
ATCTACGTATAATGAGACGATTTAACTAGTTGAACTGAGACAGATTAGCACCACTAATCCACCATGTGATTTTTTTTGTAGTTCAGTGACATATACAGTATTATACTACAAAAATGACTCATGTTCCAGTAGCTCAACAAACATCAAATTCTTCCTAAAACTTCCATTCCTGAAACCATAATCTGTCTACGTTCTAACAAACAATTAATATGCACAGTAGGAATGATGTATCTCCTTAAGAATGAGAGAAGCACACAGTATAAATCCATCGAGTAATCCTACAGCCTTTTTATAAGTCCATAACAAGTTTGTCAGCGGCATTCCAACGAATAGTATGGGATGGACTGTCAGAATTTACAAAGTCACTTAATTACCTTGAGTGCACACATGATTTTTGGGGATTTCCTCAAGATTATGCACAATAAAGCATACAGACTGAAAAGAATAGACAAGCTGAATTGTAAACCAAAATAAATGGCCACTGGGTTCCCCATATAGCAGCTAAAACTCAGTACAACTACATCTTTTATTGCTGCACTACTACTTAAATAAGGTAAATCAATAAAAAACCGAACTAACAAGCTTCTACTTAATATCATTTGTGCATGTCCATAGCGGCAGTGTGCAACTGTTGAGCATGTAGCTGATATGCGGGATGCAAATGCCCCTTAGTGGTGGACGCAAATGCTCGTGTGCTGGACGCAAGTTCAGCATATATATGTCCCTGTATGAACTTACAGATTTCCATTTCTTTCTTTTACACATATAAAAGTCAGTGCTTTTTTGTAGAATGAACACCTACTGTTTTTACCAATTGAACTATTAAAGCATTGAAAAGTGGACTTTTATTGAGTTGTTTTACATAGCTAACAGTGGAGAAAGATAAGAATTATGAGTTTCCTTGAACATAACCAAAACAACCATTTGACTTGGTTATGTACCTCCACTCAAAGAGAGCCTGGACTTGCTACTATTCTTTCTCTAACTGCCGACAGTAGATTGATGTCAAGCATTACAACAAGTACCCGTCCCCCTTTGTGCTAAACAATCAGAATCGTCACGCATAGGGAAGCACCAGCAGCATTTCAAGCATTTTCAAGCAGAGTAAAAATACATTAATATTTCAGCAATTCAAGCTACAGCTAACATTAGTAGGAATTCAAGCGAAAGAAGAGACAGAGGTTACGAGAGAGAGAGGAGAACATGAGAGACCTTAGCTGGAGCATAGTGGAGGTTGGTAAAGGAGGCAAACTCCTGAGATGCGGTGTCGAACGACTCAATGCTGTGTCATTGAACGGCCCATGGTGGCAGCAGTGAACGATGTCGTGACATCGTGTAGGGCCTGCACCGAGGCTAGCACGCGACCTGAGTGGTGGCGAAGAGAACACGATGGCCCCACAATGTAGACCTGGGTGGCCGCGAAGATGGCCGGGGTTGCGGACGAGCTCAACGGGGATTCTCGGGGCGGCGGTGAACGGACATACGTGGCGGAGGAGAACGGACTGGGGTGGCGGAGGTGAACGGCCTAGGGGCGGCGGTGAATGGACATCGGTGGCAGAGGTGAACGGCCTGCGCGTTGAGGCTGTGGAGGGCGACACCGGAAATGGGGTCGGGGCGCAGAGCAAGTCACCGGCGCGGGCGCTTCTCCGGGATTGGGGGTGCAGGGCTTCGGGTCGCCGGGGTTTGGGGCTACCGGCGCGTGGGTAGCAGGAGGTGGGAGGTTAGGGAAGGGGCTGGGGGCACGGGGC
>NW_025258875.1:0-1748 GCF_018294505.1 Triticum aestivum
TTTGGTTGACTTGCCCGATGATCGGCAAGCCATTGAGAATAAATGGATCTTTAAGAAGAAGACTGACGCTGATGGTAATGTTACTGTCTATAAAGCTCGACTTGTTGCGAAAGGTTTTCGACAAGTTCAAGGGGTTGACTACGATGAGACTTTCTCACCCGTAGCGATGCTTAAGTCTGTCCGAATCATGTTGGCTATTGCTGCATTTCATGATTATGAAATTTGGCAAATGGATGTCAAGACTGCATTCTTGAATGGATTTCTAGAAGAAGAGTTGTATATGATGCAGCCGGAAGGTTTTGTTGATCCAAAAGGTGCTGACAAAGTGTGCAATTTCCTTGGGACCAATGAAGAAGAGTTGTATATGAAGCAGCGAATGAAGGAGTCTGGATGAAGGAGTTCATTTCCGATCTAGGTGTCATACCTAGTGCATCGGGGCCAATGAAGATCTTCTGTGACAATACTGGTGCAATTGCCTTGGCAAAGGAATCCAGATTTCACAAGAGGACCAAGCACATCAAGAGACGCTTCAATTCCATTCGGGACCAAGTCCAAGTGGGAGACATAGAGATTTGCAAGATACATACGGATCTGAATATTGCAGACCCGTTGACTAAGCCTCTCTCACGAGCAAAACATGATCAGCACCAAGACTCCATGGGTGTAAGAATCATTACTATGTAATCTAGATTATTGACTCTAGTGCAAGTGGGAGACTGAAGGAAATATGCCCTAGAGGCAATAATAAAGTTATTATTTATTTCCTCATATCATGATAAATGTTTATTATTCATGCTAGAATTGTATTAACCAGAAACATGATACATGTGTGAATACATAGACAAAACTATAGTCACTAGTATGCCTCTACTTGACTAGCTCATTAATCAAAGATGGTTATGTTTCCTAACCATAGACATGTGTTGTCATTTGATTAGTGGGATCACATCATTAGGAGAATGATGTGATTGACATGACCCATTCCGTTAGCCTAGCACTTGATCGTTTAGTATACTGCTATTGCTTTCTTCATGACTTATACAACGTTCCTGCAACTATGAGATTGTGCAACTCCCGTATACCGGAAGAACACTTTGTGTGCTACCAAACGTCACAACGTAACTGGGTGATTATAAAGGTGCTCTACAGGTGTTTCCGACGGTACATGTTGAGTTGGCATAATTCGAGATTAGGATTTGTCACTCCGATTGTCGGAGAGGTATCTCTGGGCCCTCTTGGTAATACTCATCACCTAAGCCTTGCAAGCATGTAACTAATGAGTTAGTTATGAGATGATGTATTATGGAACGAGTAAAGAGACTTGCCGGTAACGAGATTGAACTAGGTATTGGATACCAACGATCAAATCTCGGGCAAGTAACACACCGATGACAAAGGGAACAACGTATGTTGTTATGCGGTTTGACCGATAAAGATCTTCGTAGAATATGTAGGAACCAATATGGGCATCCAGGTCCCACTATTGGTTATTGACCAAGAATAGTTTTAGGTCATGTCTACATAGTTCTCGAACCCGTAGGGTCCGCACGCTTAACGTTTCGATGACTGTTTTATTATGAGTTTATAAGTTTTGATGTACCGAAGTTTGTTCGGAGTCCCGGATGTGATCACGGGCATGACGAGGAGTTCGAAATGGTCGAGACATAAAGATTGATATATTGGACGACTATATTCGGACACCGGAAAGGTTCCGGGTGATTTCGGAGGAAACCGGAGTGCCGGGGGGG
>NW_025258876.1:0-844 GCF_018294505.1 Triticum aestivum
TTTCATTTTTTTGAACTTATCTGAACTCCAAATTTTGTGTGTGTTCAAAATGCACCATTCAAAGCCACATCATCAATTTTCAACCCTTTCTGACTTCATTTGTTATTTTTCATGCATTTACTAATTTTTTTGAGCTATATGACCCTGAAATTGAAAAGCACTAGAAATGAACTCTGAAAAGGTTGAAAGTTGGCATGGTATCATCATTTCACCCACATAGCATGTGCTAAAAAGTTGAGTGGGTTACGGCAAAAACTGGATGCACTTCGTGTACAAAATGGACAATCTCTTTCGAAGTATCAGGGTTTCGGACGAAAACTCATGTGTTACAAAGGGATTTCATTTTTTTTGAACTTATTTGAACTCCAGAATTTTGTGTGTTGAAAATGCACCATTAAAAGCCACATCATCATTTTTCAACCCTTTCTGACTTCATTTGTTATTTTTCATGCATTTACTGATTTTTTTGAGCTATATGACCCTGAAATTGAAAAGCACTACAAATGAACTCTGAAAAGGTTGAAAGTTGGCATGGTATCATCATTTCACCCACATAGCATGTGCTAAAAAGTTGAGTGGGTTATGGCAAAAAGTCGATGTACTTCGTGTACAAAATGGACAATCTCTTTCGAAGTATGAGGGTTTCAAACAAAAACTCATGTGTTACAAAGGGATTTCATTTTTTAACTTATTTGAACTCCAGACTTTTTGTGTGTTCAAAATGCACCATTCAAAGCCACACCATCAATTTTCAACCCTTTTTGACTTCATTTATTATTTTTCATGCATTTACTATTTTTTTGAGCTATATGACCCTGAAATGGAAAAGCACTACAAATGAACT
>NW_025258876.1:854-1748 GCF_018294505.1 Triticum aestivum
CATGTGCTAAAAAGTTGAGTGGGTCACGGCAAAAACTGGATGCACTTCGTGTACAAAATGGACAATCTCTTTCAATGTATCATTGTTTCGGACGAAAACTCATCTGTTACAAAGGGATTTCATTTTTTTGAACTTATCTGAACTCCAAATTTTGTGTGTGTTCAAAATGCACCATTCAAAGCCACATCATCAATTTTCAACCGTTTCTGACTTCATTTGTTATTTTTCATGCATTTACTAATTTTTTTGAGCTGTATGACCCTGAAATTGAAAAGCACTATAAATGAACTCTGAAAAGGTTGAAAGTTGGCATGGTATCATCATTTCACCCACATAGCATGTGCTAAAAATTTGAGTGGGTTACGGCAAAAACTGGATGCACTTCGTGTACAAAATGGACAATCTCTTTCGAAGTATCAGGGTTTCGGACGAAAACTCATGTGTTACAAAGGGATTTCATTTTTTTGAACTTATTTGAACTCCAAAGTTTTGTGTGTTGAAAATGCACCATTAAAAGCCACATCATCATTTTTCAACCCTTTCTGACTTCATTTGTTATTTTTCATGCATTTACTGATTTTTTTGAGCTATATGACCCTGAAATTGAAAAGCACTACAAATGAACTCTGAAAAGGTTGAAAGTTGGCATGGTATCATCATTTCACCCACATAGCATGTGCTAAAAAGTTGAGTGGGTTATGGCAAAAACTCGATGTACTTCGTGTACAAAATGGACAATCTCTTTCGAAGTATGAGGGTTTCAGACAAAAACTCATGTGTGACAAAGGGATTTCATTTTTTAACTTATTTGAACTCCAGACTTTTTGTGTGTTCAAAATGCACCATTCAAAGCCACATCATCAATTTTCAACCCTTTCTGACTTCATTTATTAT
>NW_025258877.1:0-1748 GCF_018294505.1 Triticum aestivum
TTTTTTTTTCCTATTTCAGAGTTTCGCAGAAAAAGAATATCAAACGGAGTCCAAACGTTTTTTCGCGATATACTGGTGGGCGTCCGGTGGGTCCCTGCTGTCAGGTGGAGGAATAATTATTTACCGCGTAATAAGGAGGCACTTCCTTGCGGCTGCCGTGGACCCAGCTGTCAGCCTCTCCACGTACAATATTCTTCCGATGGAATTCGGTCGTTGACCACATTGACCATGGTGCGCCGACAGCACCACGGCGGTGGACGACGGCGATGCCTAGGAAGGGGACGATGCGGAGCGGGGAAGACGCGCAGTGGTTGCCCACGCAGAGAGGAGTACGAGGGTTCACTGGTTCGGCTGCGCTGCCGTCGCCGTAGAATAACAGGGGGTGTGGTTGAGTGGAGTGGAGGGATGGCCTAGCCAGTGGTGAGAGTAGTATGGGGGCGGTGAGGCCTCCGCGGCAGCACAGCCGGCCACGGGAGGCAGGAGCAGGCGGCACGACCGGCGCTGGTTTGGGCGGCTAGAGCAAGAAGACTAGAGGTTGAAGAAGCACTACGGCCGTTGGATGGACATCGTACGGTCAGTCGAGCTAGAATCGTGCATATTGACTAAGTTGACAAAGCCCTTCGTCCCCGTCAACTTAGTAGGCCCACTATACTGGGTCCCAGCTAGCAGGGGGAGTATTCATTTTTTTGTGCGTAATAAGGAGGCACTTCCTTGCGTGCGAAGATATAGCTGGTGGGTCCGAGCTATTAGCGGCGGTAACATTTTTTCGCGAAATATAGAGGCCGTTTCGGTGGGTCCCAGATGTCAGGTGGAGGAAATCATTATTTTGCGCGTAATAAGGAGGCATTTCCTTGCGTGCGGTCATGGACCCAGCTGTCAGCCTCTCCACGTACAGTCCACTTCACATGCATGTCGGTCGTTGACCATGCTGACCACGCCATGCCGAGAGCACCAGGGCGGTGGACGACGGCGAGGCCTAGGAAGGGAACGACACGGAGGCAGGGAAGACTCGTCCGTTGTTTTTGTTTCCCACGCAGAGGGGAGTACGACTGTACGAGGGTTTACTGGTCCGTCTGTCGTCGCCGGAGAATAACAGCAGGTGTGGGTGAGTAGAGGGATGGATAGGCCAGCGATGGGAGTACGGTGGGGCGGTGAGGCCTGCGCAGTAGCACAGCCGGCCGCGGGGAGGAGGGAGCAGGCAGTCTCGCAGGCGCTTGTTTGAGCGGCTGGAGCAGGAAGAGCAGAGATTGAAGAAGCACGACGGCCGTTGGATGGACATCCAACAGTATACAGGCCATCTGTGGAAATCCTCAAATCTATGGAAAACAGCATACATCCCATCTGCCATTATTTCAAATAATTTACAGCCCATTTGCTAATTCTTATGGGGTTTTTTGGAGCCCATATTCTTTATGTTAGCATTACAGCCCATATTGTGGCCACGGTTAAAAAATTATACGAAATTTTGCATATGTCGGTGCGGTCTGAACTATTTTTAATCCCGAAATTTCGAGTCACATTTAGACTGATTTTAAAAATAAATGTATATCAATATAAAATCCAATAAATTGTCCACGCATAAAAATCGATGCAATTTAAAATCTCGAAATGAAAAAAATGATATTTGAAAATAATTGCCGGTTTGATGTGTTTTAAAAATGTACAGCCCATTTCTCATTATTGATAGGCCACTCTCCTCGTCTTGAAAGATTTGCAGCCCAACAGGCCTGATAAAGTGACTTACTTGA
>NW_025258878.1:0-1040 GCF_018294505.1 Triticum aestivum
GTAACGAATGAAGTCAGAAAGGATTGAAAAATGATGATGTGGCTTTGAATGGTGCATTTTGAACACACAAAAATTCAGGAGTTCAAATAAGTTTTAAAAGATGAAATCCCTTTGTAACAGACAAATTTCCGTATGAAATCCTGATACTTTGAAAGAGATTGCCGTTTTGTACACGAAGTGCATGCAGTTTTTGCCGGGACCCTCTCAACTTTCTTGCACATGCTATGTGGATGAAATGATGATACCATGCCAACTTTCAACCTTTTCAGAGTTCATTTGAAATGATTTTCAATTTTAGGGTCTTATAGCTCAAAATAATTAATAAATGCATGAAAAATAACAAATGAAGTCAGAAAGGATTGAAAAATGATGATGTGGCTTTGAATGGCGCATTTTGAACACACAAAAAGTCAGGAGTTCAAATAAGTTTAAAAAATGATGATACCATGCCAACTTTCAACCTTTTCAGAGTTCATTTGAAATGCTTTTCAATTTTAGGGTCTTATAGCTCAAAATAATTAGTAAATGCATGAAAAATAACAAATGAAGTAAGAAAGGATTGAAAAATGATGATGAGGCTTTGAATGGTGCATTTTGAACACACAAAAATTCAGGAGTTCAAATAAGTTTTAAAAGATGAAATCCCTTTGTAACAGACAAGTTTCCGTATGAAATCTTGATACTTTGAAAGAGATTGCCGTTTTGTACACGAAGTGCATGCAGTTTTTGCCGGGACCCTCTCAACTTTCTTGCACATGCTATGTGGATGAAATGATGATACCATGCCAACTTTCAACCTTTTCAGAGTTCATTTGAAATGATTTTCAATTTTAGGGTCTTATAGCTCAAAATAATTAATAAATGCATGAAAAATAACAAATGAAGTCAGAAAGGATTGAAAAATGATGATGTGGCTTTGAATGGCGCATTTTGAACACACAAAAAGTCAGGAGTTCAAATAAGTTTAAAAAATGAAATCCCTTTGTAACAGACGAGTTTCCGTATGAAATCCTGATACTTTGAAAGAGATTGTCCGTTTT
>NW_025258878.1:1127-1748 GCF_018294505.1 Triticum aestivum
GCCAACTTTCAACCTTTTCAGAGTTCATTTGAAATGCTTTTCAATTTTAGGGTCTTACAGCTCAAAATAATTAGTAAATGCATGAAAAGTAACAAATGAAGTCAGAAAAGATTGAAAAATGATGATGTGGCTTTGAATGGCGCATTTTGAACACACAAAAAGTCAGGAGTTCAAATAAGTTTAAAAAATGAAATCCCTTTGTAACAGACGAGTTTCCGTATGAAATCCTGATACTTTGAAAGAGATTGTCCGGTTTTTTTCACGAAGTGCAAGCAGTTTTTGTCGTAACCCTCTCAACTTTCTTGCACATGCTATGTGGATGAAATGATGATACCATGCCAACTTTCAACCTTTTCAGAGTTCATTTGAATTGCTTTTCAATTTTAGGGTCTTATAGCTCAAAATAATTAGTAAATGCATGAAAAATAACAAATGAAGTCAGAAAGGATTGAAAAATGATGATGTGGCTTTGAAAGGTGCGTTTTGAACACACAAAAAGTCAGGAGTTCAAATAAGTTTTAGAAAATGAAATCCCTTTGTAACAGACGAGTTTCCGTATGAAATCCTGATACTTTGAAAGAGGTTGTCCGTTTTGTACACGAAGTGCATCCAGTTTTTGCC
>NW_025258879.1:0-1748 GCF_018294505.1 Triticum aestivum
AGCTGGCGGCGCCCACCCAGCCCAGATCTGGGCCCTTTTGGGCCCATCTGGGTTGGCGCGGGCCGGTGGCTTGGTGCTCGGCGGCGACGTTCCTTGGTGATGGCGTGGTGGCGGCGGTCTCGGGCGGTGAGGACTTCGTTGGCCGGCGTGCTGCAGCGTGGTGACAGGACTGTCCGGGTCCATGTGGGCCCGGCCGGGCCATCGAGGCCTGGCAAGTCCTCGTCGCCGCGTCCGGTCGGCCCTGCTGTGGCGGTGGAGGCTGTCCCCTCCTTCCGGTCGAGTGGTGGTCGCTCCCGTGGCTGGTGTCTCCTCTTCCTCTCCAAGCCTCGTGTTGACAGCTCCAGTGAAGCGGGGAGGGTTCTTCGGTAATCGTGGTGGCACAAGCTGGTGGGTGGCCGAGGAGGTGGTGCATTTCGAAATGCCTGAGGTGGTGGTGGTGGTTGTGGATCGGGAGAAATCCCTGTCGGCCTGGCCGGCACCGATGGGATGACGCCTGCGGGCGCCGTCGGACTTTCCTGAGGGGCATCGGGTACACCCTTCCTCACTATCCCTTGCGTACCGGGGGAAACCCTAGAACTTGTTCGGGCAACAACGGCGGCATCGTCACACTCCCTTTTGAGGGTGTTGCTTGGGGCGCGGCGCTTCGGGATGCTGGGAGCATGGTGGTACTTCTTTGGAGGGTGCAGCGGTTGCCGGACTTCCCTTCTTCGTTGATCTGCCGTTGTCAGCATTTATTTCTCTTTCTTCTTCTTGTTTTTCTTTTGAGCATATCTGTGTTGCGGCCCCAGCGAGATGTATCAGATGTTTGCTTTATAATATAAAGCGGGGGGAAACCCTTTTTCGTCAAAAAGAATGACATTCCTTCCAAAGATCTTCTTTGCCATTCCAGCAGCGGTCCTGCTTTTCTCGAGTTTCTTGGGAAGCGGATAGAGGGCAGCTTATGTTTAGAAGATATTCTAGAAGCCCAATCTCAATTTTCTTTTTAGAAACCTGCTAGTTAAGTCTTAACTACTAGGCTTCTTAATATAAAAAAACTATTAGGCTTCTAAAAATATAAATTTGGTTGGGTTTCTAAAAAAATCTGGATAGAGGACAGTTTATGCTAGAAGCCACCAAAAGAACTGGCCCATAGTACAAAGAGAGAAACTAAAGAGATGGACAATTTATCTGATCACTATTTTGGGACTTATATTTAGGAATACTCCCTTCATTCCTAAATATAAGTCCTTTTAAAGCTTCAACTATATAGATTGCTTTCGATGTATATAGACGCCTTTTACAGTATAAGTTCACTCATTTTGCTTCATATGTAGTCTATAGTGAAATCTCTAAGAAGATTCATATTTAGGAACAAGGAAGTATCAATATTTTTGATGAGTTTGAGCGCATGGATTTCTCTACTCTAGGTCCCACCATGTACACGTAAAAGACACATGCATGGTCCACTCTTTCTCTTTTCCTGCTCAAATTACATGCTGGACACATGCATGCTGACAATATCTCTCCTCTCTCCCTCTTATAATCCATCACTTTAAAATTTCTTTTTAAAAATTTAGACAGCTTATATCTTTGAAACCAAAAAAAATGAAAAATTTAACATATTTGAACTCATGGGGCCAAGACCTTCACAACAAGACTAGTCTTGGATACATTTCAAACATATTTAAATTTCAACGTTTCAATCGACTTGTTTCACTCGTTAAAAAAACTAATTTCACTGATATCAATAAACTGAATTATTTTAAATG
>NW_025258880.1:0-1748 GCF_018294505.1 Triticum aestivum
CTAGATAGGAACTTTAGAGTGATTCTTCATTGCACGTTGAGGGACGGTTATATGATCCAATTATATTAGCCTTGTTGAGAGATTGCACTAGTGAAAGTACAGACCCTACACCTCATTTTCAAGCATTGCAATACCGTTTTGTGCCCGTTTACTATTTGCTACCTTGCTGTTTTATTTATTCAGATTATAAAAATATATTTCTACCATCAATATTACACTTTTGTCACCATCTCTTCGCTAAACTAGTGCACCTATACAAATTACCATTGTATTTGGTGTGTTGGGGACACAAGAGACTTTTTATTATTTGGTTGTAGGGTTGTTTGAGAGAGACCATCTTCATCCTACACCTCCCACAGATTTATAAACCTAAGGTCATCCACTTGATGGAAAATTGCTACTGTCCTACATAACTCTGCGCTTGGAGGCCCAACATGTGTCTACAAGAATAAAGTTGTATAGTAGACATCAAGATCTTTTCTCGCGCCGTTGCCGGGGAGTTTTCAAGTTTTGGATTAGATGTCGATATGAGGAGAATAAGGAGTGACAATACCCTAAGCTTCAGGATGCCCAAGGCACCCCAAGGTAATATTCAAGGAAGATCCAAGCAATTATGCTTGGGGATGCCCCGGAAGACATCCCCTCTTTCGTCTCCAACATTATCGGTAACCTCACTTGGAGCTATGTTTTCATTCGTCACATGATATGTGTTTTGCTTCGAGCATCATTTTATTTTGTTAGTATTTGCTTGATGTTATTTATAATAATGTTTTGCACCTTTATTTTCAATAAAAATGTCAAGGATAGCCTTTGCCATCCTTATTTTGCAAGTCTACATGTTGCTGTTTCAAAACAGAAAGTTTATCGCTGTTGAAAACATTCCCTAGAAAATTCAGAATGTGATAAAATGTTGAAACTTTTTGCAAAATAAGATCTGATAAATTTTCTACGGTGTGGTAACTTTTCATAATCTTTGGAGTTAAAGAAGTATCGATACTCTTGCATTCTTTACATATTGTACTGTTTTGGCAGATTGCTGTTATGTTTGCATTGTTTGCATATGTTTTCTTGTCTAATGATTCTATTTGAGGATAGGAGTGTTAAATATGCAGAGGCATTTAGTATGCAATGTTGAATAATAATGTTAGTGATTTGCTACAGTAGAGAATGATAAGGTTTTTGCATTGGTTTATACTAACTTATCTCACGAGTTCTTGTTGAGTTTTGTGTGGATGAAGCTTTTGAGATGTAGGAAAACCATGATATGAGAATAATTAAGGAGACACAAAATCTCAAGCTTGTGGAAACCCAAGGCACCCCAAGATAATATTTCAAGAAGTCTCAAGCATCTAAGCTTGGGGATGCCCCGGTAGGCATCCCACCTTTCTTCTTCAACAATTATCGGTTAGTATCGGTCGAACTTAAGTTTTGCTTCTTCACATGATGTGTGCTATTCTTAGAATGTCATTTTTTTTGCTTGATGTTTTAATAAACTACTTAGATCTGAAAGTTTTAAATAAAATAGAGTCCTCAAATAGTTGCCAGAGAGGCTAAGTAAGCGGCATTCACATCCCGTCAACGAAGCTCTTTTCTATGGAATTGCTCTTATACTTCACTTTTATCCTATGAGTAAATTGTTGAATAAATTGAATGTCATGAAGTTGAAATCATACCGTGCCTAGTGGTAGCTTCACATTGGTTTTAGAAAGTGAAATCTTTTGAGGCTTGACAATCACAATATTGGTCAT
>NW_025258881.1:0-1748 GCF_018294505.1 Triticum aestivum
TTTATGTGATGTGCTTGGTCTTACCGATATTGAAGACTGTTCTTTAAATTTGCACTTGTCGGATTCTACTATTAAAAAGCCTTTGGGAACAATTAATGATGTTCTTATTCTTGCAAATAGGAATTATGTGCCCATAGATTTTATTGTTCTTGATATTGATTGCAGTCCGTCTTTTCCAATTATACTTGGTAGACCGTTTTACGCACTATAGGTGCCGTGATTGATATGAAAGAAGGCAATATTAAATTTCAATTTCCACTAAGAAAGGGTATAGAATACTTGCCTAGAACAAGAACTAATCCACCATATGAATCAATCATGAGGGCATCTTATGTATCTAGAACTATAGATGGCAATACTTGAATCTATGCTTTATGCCTAGCTAGGGGCATAAAACGATAGCGCTTGTTGGGACGCAACCCAATGAATAAAATTTATTTTTTCCTTTTTATTTTTGTTCTTGAGTGTTTTCACAATTATTCCTCTATTTTAATTGTGCTTTTATGTTTCAATTAGTGTTTGTGCCAAGCTAAACCTTTGGGATCATGCTGGGTGATAGTTGATTCGATCTTGTTGGAAAACAAAAACTTTTGCGCTCAGTAAAATAATTTTCATAAATCACAGAAACGTGATTTCTCTCTGAAGTGTTTACACGAGATTTATGTACAAATTACCCACATTGTCCTAATTTTTCAGAATTTTTGAGTTAGAGAAGTATACGAAGTTTTCAGATTGCTACAGACTATTCTGTTTTTGACAGATTCTATTTTCTTTGCATTGTGTGCTTATTTTGATGAATCTATGGACTTTATCGGGGGGTATAAGCCATAGAAAATTTGGAATACAGTAGATATAATGCAAAAATAAAATATGAATGTGTTTGCAATAGTACTTAGAGTGGTGATTTGCTTTGTTATACTAACGGATCTCACGAAGGTTTTGTTAAGTTTTGTATGATTGAAGTTTTCAAGTTTTGGTAAGATCACGATGGATGAAGGAATAAGGAGAAGGAAGAGCCTAAGCTTGGGGATGACCCATGGTACCCCTAGATGATATTCAAGAGTGAACGAGAAACTAAGCTTGGGGATGCCCCAGAAGACATCCCCTCTTTCTTCTAACGACCATCGGTATTTTACTTGGAGCTATATTTTTATTTGTCACATATCATTAGTTTTACTTGGAGCCTCTTGTATTATATGAATCTTTTCTTGTTTTGCTTTTTTTTGTGTTTCAAGTATCCTTGCTGAACACACCTATTTGAGAGAGCCAAAATTATGGTATGATTTGTTAGAATTACTCTTTATGCTTCAATTATTATTTTTTGAGCTATAGAGTTGCTCTAGTGCTTCACTCATATCTTTTTGAGCACGGCGTGCTTTGATAATTTTGAAAAAAATGCTCTCATGATTCACTTAGATCTATTTGAGAGTTAGTATTTTTGAAGAAACTCTCTCATGCTTCACTTATATTATTTTGAGAGATGAAAATCTTTATGCTCATGTTCTTCACATAAATTTGTTTGAGATTGTCAGAAAGCAATTGCAACATATGAAACTAGTCCCAAAGTGATAGATATTCAAGAGCGATATAATAAAAACTTTCATGAAGATGATTGGACAAAATAAACTTGATTCTTTGTAATAGTTTTGAGATATGATGATAGTGATACGTGAGTCATGTTGATGAGTAATTATGCTTTAGTAATAATATTGGTGTTAAGGTTTGTGATTCCCTATGCAAGCACAAAA
>NW_025258882.1:0-1748 GCF_018294505.1 Triticum aestivum
CGTCCCATACACGTACGCCCTCGCCAGGCGAAGTGAAGGTGCGTTGCTGGTCCTGGTGGTCCAGCCGTGCCGTGCGTGCTACACATAGGCGTAACATGCGTTCGTGTGTACGTGCGGGCGGCGCGGGCACGAGATTCCTCGGAGTACGCATATACTCCCTCAGTATATCCAAATAAATGTCTCAACTTTGTGTTAGTTTTGCGAATCAACCTGTGGTTAAGTTGATTAGGTGGACAGTGGTATCCCCAATCCACCAGGGTTCAAATCCTGATGCTCACATTATTCTTGAATTTATTTCAGGATTTCCGGCAATGCGCTTTCAGTGGGAGGAGACGTTCCAGTCGAAGACGAGGCGCCTACGGTGACTTCGTAAATCTCAAGATGATATGCCGGCTCAGTTTCTCAGAGGTGCTCATAGGGGTAGGGTGTGCGTGTGTGCGTTCATAGGGATGAGTGTATGCGCGTGTATATGAGTGCTTGTGTCTGTACTGACGCTCAAAAAAAAACTTTGTGTTAGTTTTAATACAAATTTATACTAAATTCAAGACATTTATTTTGGATGAAGAGAGTATGTGCGACTGCGACCACTGGCACTGTGTTGTTCCTGCGGTGTTTTTTTTTTTAATTAAAAGAGGGGGGTTTTCCTTCAATTTCATTAACGAAACCACCGGCATAAGTAGTAGTTCACAACGAAGTTAAGACACCAAAGTCTCCCCGGCTATACATAAGTTCTACAGCCAGCAAAAAGAAACCCACACGCAGAAGCTGACAACAAAGGCAACAAAGCCATTACAAATGGGATCACTTAGGAGCTACTACAAACTACTGCCAGCCTACAGCTAATCTTCAGCAGCTCCCAGTCTTCTCATTCTAAGTCTCCATCCTTGTGACGCTTTGTAGACTTCACTTACCACCCACTTTATTATTTTTGCTCCCAGCATCAACGTTTTTTGCTCTGGGTTTTTTCTCTGTAAAAAAGACCAGTCAAGAATTCAGTTGCACATTCTTCTTATCACTACTAGGGAAAAGATTAGTAGTAGCGCGGGATAAATAGCTAGTAGTAGCGCGGGTGCCCGCGCTACTAATACGACGCTATAGCTAACTTGTAGTAGTAGCGCGGGTGCCATCCATGCTACTACTAATTATCTGTAGCGGGTCTTATACCACGCGCTACTACTATTACTTTTGAAAACAAAAAAAATCTAGATCCCGTGCGTGTTGTCAATGGCAGCCGTGGTTGGGGCCGGAGGCGCGAACGACAGCGGCAGACCAGATCCAGCGATGGCTGCTGGAGAGGGCCCGTTTCTATGGAGGAGCAAGGCAGCGGCGTGGGACTCCTCTTCCCAACCATGAAAGATAGCTCCTGGTCATCCATGGCGACGGCCTGCACGGGCATGGACATGGGAGGGTGAGTCAAACGAGAGGGAGAGAGAGAAAGAGAAAACCGAGGGAGAGAGGAAGGAGATGGAGGGAGCAGCGGGGTTGGTCACCGGTGACCGGCGAGCTCCTAGACGCCGGTGGCGCGAGGCGGCGGCCTCTTTCAGCGCCATGGAGGAGAGACGCATGGACAAGAGGTCCATGTGAGAGCGTATGAAGAGAGAGAGGAGAGAGTGGCGGAAGAGAGGAGAGATTTGGGGGAGGAGATGGGGATTTCAGGGCTATTAAAGAACCCTGTACTTAGTAGTAGCGAGGGATATAATCCCGCGCTACTACTATCAACTTAGTAGTAGCGCGGGTTTATACCCCTC
>NW_025258883.1:0-1748 GCF_018294505.1 Triticum aestivum
CCCCCCCCAAATCAAGCACCTTGATTGGTCTGGCATAACGCTATTAATACCGGAGTTGCTGTAAGCATAGGCCATAATAGAGCAATTGTTGCTGCACTCAGCCATGCACTCTTCAAAGCTTCTATTTAGTATATGTCAAAAATTGTTTGGAACCTTCATTCTAGGTAAGGTCACAAAATGACTTTGCTTGCCACTTTCAACCAAGCGCGAACATTTCAGCACCGTTGTTCCTCTACATTCGCTAGAAAACATAAGTCTAGCTAGATCAAACCCATCGATGCAATGGCATGAAAGTTCAGCACCCTTGCAGTCGACATAGCAGAATGTGCTACACAAGGCGTAGCTTTCATAGCTACTAGCTAGGCGTGCAAAGATAATTGTCCATGAATAGCAATTATTCCAGCTAAGAGTCCTCAACACGCCCACATACAACGACTTGTCAGAGAAGGTGTATGTATAATAAAACCCATTACATGTGCTCCCAACCGTTTCATAGGAGCCGGATTCTCTATAGGATTAATCGATCCGATCGAGGTAGCATCAGGCCATGTAAGGGAAACTCTAACCGATCCCTTATAATCGATCAGAGGAGGAAAATTCTGTTTTACTCCTCTAACCAGGACCTAGCCAATCCCTTATCCGCCGTAAGGGAGTAAAATTTTACTCCACTCCCCAATTCTCTCCCTAAATTTACGCTGCCGATTGGCAGCTGAATAAAAGCCGAGCCGCCCCCTCGCATCGCCCCCCGAGCCTGCACTTTCGCCGGCGCGACCCTCGGTGACCCCTCGTCGGCCTCGCCACTGCCTCGTTGCCTCCCCTTACCTCCCCCACCTTTCCGCCCGACGTCCAGCCCTTGAGGCCCCCGTCCCCGTCGCCGGAACTAGGTGGAGGGGGTGAGCGGGGAGTGGATTATGCCACGTGGCATATATGCCGACGGCTAAGCCGTAGGCATAGGTGTATTTCTTTTTTTTTACATGTTAATTACAAACTAGCCGTATACATGTTAATTACACACGTGGCATATATTATTAACTGTCTTCAAATATATTTTTAGTGTATATTATTTTCAATGTTATATATTTATTCTTTTTTATTTCAATGTTTTCTTATAGTTATATATTTATTCTTTTTTATTTCATATAGATTTTTAAATTTTTTATAGTTATAGTTTTCCTTTTTTATGTGTTATTATTTCATATAGATTTTTATTTTTTTTAAACTGCTCGGCCCTCTCCTCTCCCGGAACCAGACAGAGGGGAGGGGAGGGGAGGCGCCGAATTCGAGCAGCTTCGTCCGCCAAGGCCGTGGCCTGGTCGACGGGGAGGGTGGTGGAACGCCGAATTCGAGACTTGTGAGAGGCCGCCTACTCATGATTTTATCGCGCTCCAAGTATTTAATAATATTCACGCTGCATCGTTACCGCAGAACGTCTACTACCGTGTCATTGCCGTCCGTGAGGGGGGCCACACCCCGGAGACGCGTGCCGCCTCTTCGGACATGCCACCACACCACCCTGCATGTATGAGGGCCCGGTGCGACGCTCCGGTGGCATTGCTACCCCCCAGGGCCCCCGTCCCGCCTAACCCTGTAGCGTTTGGCCACGGGATCTAGCCCTTTGACTTTGCACGGACGGGATTTGACCAGTGGACCTCTCCACCCGGTTGTGTTAGGTCAGCCCATAGGAACACTTTGGAGCAACATCCGGGCCAGGCCCACAGCAAGATCCCCTCCGTGTAGACCCGACGCGT
>NW_025258884.1:0-1747 GCF_018294505.1 Triticum aestivum
CACCCCGGTGTTCGTCAATCATGGAAATCACGCCGGGACCCAAAAACAGAGTAATAGTCCAAGAAACGGGCCAGAATCGGCCAAAACTGCGAGAGTTGATGACCGACATGTAAATGCACCTTGCGGTTCGTTAGCCGTGGAAATCACTCTGGGTCCCCAAAACAGTGAGTAATAGTCCATGAAACGGGCCAGAATCAGCCAAAACTGTGAGTGTTGATGGCTGACACGTAAGCGCACCTTGGGGTTCAACAACTATGGAAATCACTTCAGGAGCAGAAAACGATGACTAATAGTCCACAAAACGCGTCAGAATTGGCCAAAGCTGTGAGTGTTGACGATAGAGAGGCAAACGCACCGCGGGGTTTGTAAATAGTGGAAATCGCTCTGGGACGCCGAAACAGTGAGTAATAGTGCACGAGACGGACCAGAAATTGGCCAAAATTGTGAGTGTCATTGACCGACACGAAAAGGCACCACGGGGTTCGTAAATCGTGGAAATCACTCCGGGACCCCCAAAACTAAGTAGTACTCTACGAAACGGGCCAGAATAGCCAAAACTGCGAGTGTTGATGACAAACACATAAACGCACCCCGGTGTTCGTCAATCATGGAAATCACGCCGGGACCCAAAAACAGAGTAATAGTCCAAGAAACGGGCCAGAATCGGCCAAAACTGCGAGAGTTGATGACCGACATGTAAATGCACCTTGCGGTTCGTTAGCCGTGGAAATCACTCTGGGTCCCCAAAACAGTGAGTTATAGTCCATGAAACGGGCCAGAATCAGCCAAAACTGTGAGTGTTGATGGCTGACACGTAAGCGCACCTTGGGGTTCAACAACTATGGAAATCACTTCAGGACCAGAAAACGATGACTAATAGTCCACAAAACGCGTCAGAATTGGCCAAAACTGTGAGTGTTGACGATAGAGACGCAAACGCACGCGGGGTTTGTAAATAGTGGAAATCGCTCTGGGACGCCGAAACAGTGAGTAATAGTGCACGAGACGGACCAGAAATTGGCCAAAATTGTGAGTGTCATTGACCGACACGAAAAGGCACCACGGGGTTCGTAAATCGTG
Source organism: Triticum aestivum (assembly GCF_018294505.1). Classification (NCBI taxonomy): domain Eukaryota; kingdom Viridiplantae; phylum Streptophyta; class Magnoliopsida; order Poales; family Poaceae; genus Triticum; species Triticum aestivum. The sequence goes on from NW_025258884.1 coordinate 1,081, forward strand.
GAAATCACTCCGGGACCCCCAAAACTAAGTAGTACTCTACGAAACGGGCCAGAATAGCCAAAACTGCGAGTGTTGATGACAGACACATAAACGCACCCCGGTGTTCGTCAATCATGGAAATCACGCCGGGACCCAAAAACAGAGTAATAGTCCAAGAAACGGGCCAGAATCGGCCAAAACTGCGAGAGTTGATGACCGACATGTAAATGCACCTTGCGGTTCGTTAGCCGTGGAAATCACTCTGTGTCCCCAAAACAGTGAGTAATAGTCCATGAAACGGGCCAGAATCAGCCAAAACTGTGAGTGTTGATGGCTGACACGTAAGCGCACCTTGGGGTTCAACAACTATGGAAATCACTTCAGGACCAGAAAACGATGACTAATAGTCCACAAAACGCGTCAGAATTGGCCAAAACTGTGAGTGTTGACGATAGAGACGCAAACGCACCGCGGGGTTTGTAAATAGTGGAAATCGCTCTGGGACGCCGAAACAGTGAGTAATAGTGCACGAGACGGACCAGAAATTGGCCAAAATTGTGAGTGTCATTGACCGACACGAAAACGCACCACGGGGTTCGTAAATCGTGGAAATCACTCCGGGACCCCCAAAACTAAGTAGTACTCTACGAAACGGGCCAGAATAGCCAAAACTGCGAGTGTTGATGAC
>NW_025258885.1:0-1747 GCF_018294505.1 Triticum aestivum
TGTTGTGTTACAAGTGTACACCTTGCAGCCTACAGTTTGAAGTTTTTTTCAACTCCTTGTATTTTTGCTTTTGGGTACATGCTTGGTTTTGTTTTATTTATTTATTTCAATGCCAAGAAGCATGTGAATAGGGTTTCCCGTGTCTTAGTAAGGAGAGGAGAGGCTTTGCTTTCAATACGATGGTAGCCATTAACCTTGATCCAGTAAACTTAGATCAGCGCCTAAATCATCATTTGCATATAATTAAACAGTACCATTGACTGTATTTATATTATCTATGATTGGTACTAAAATTTATATACATCATGGAAGTTTGTTCTCCTGTGTACCGTCTATTGCAATATCACCTTTTCATATAGTTCTGCTGTTTTGAATTGGGTGCAGTTAATTTTCATAGAGATATTCTGACATTGTTCTGCATGGCAGGGCCTAAACTGCGGGAACCAAAATCCTGGAAACATACAGTTCCTTCACTGCGCAAGTGCGAGTCTGAGTAGAGATACAGATATCACTGGAATTAATTTTTGCATCTTGAATTCCACCACTTTGGTGAGCGTAAAAGTCTAAAAGATCAGCGTAGTTAGTTTTTGTATGTTTGTCTTTGCTTGAGCTGACTGTGTGAACTCCTAACAGGGTTGCTCCTGCACATGCAAATGATCAGCATAATAGGTTACTGGCCTCTTCAAGAGAATCTTCAGTGTGATGTTTTCCTGTTCGGTAAGCTGTGATGAAAATAAGCCTCGAAGACCTGAAAGGCTGAAGCTTGGACAACGTGAATCCCAAGTTACAGAACTGGAGAGACCCTTTCTTGGGCTGAAGCCAATTACTTTGTGCAGAACAAGTGTGTCCTTGAACATGACATGTCTGAGTTAGTAAGTACACTTGCAGTCAGTCATTGTGCTGCCGAGCCATTTGTTTTCAGGATGTGCAAGTTTGATGTGCTAAAAGATTGCTTTGTTGTGTTGCTCTTTCTTGGGCTGAATCAACCCATATTGCAAGATTGCTCCTCTGTCTGGAACTAACATTCTTTAACCATCCTCAACCCCTCAAGATCTCATGTTCATGATCGACCTCTGAACTTAACTGAAGTATAGACACCATTCTCTGAAGGAAAGCTACAGTCTATCTGAACGCTCTGCTTTTCGCACCATCCTGAGCTTTTAAGTCCATCTGATCACCATCCCATGGCGGAGGTTGCAATTTATCGCTTCACTTGTAAGTCAAGTCAGTCCTCCTGGATCGTTGATCGTTCCATCCGACGGCTCCCTGCACCATGCCCGTCGCTATTGCTCTCTCAACGATGGTTGTCTTCTTCTCTTTACATCACTGCATTCCCTGGTTACCTCTTGTAAGGCTAAAAAAGCCAGAGATATGGTGTCCGAGACTCGTCTATCTTGTATTTGGGTTATACCCTAGCTGCCACTGTTTGTGGGTCAGGCAAAGGCAATCCTCTTTGAGTGAGATATCCTAGTCAATTTCCTTGCTAAGTCCCACATTCAGTCTACCGTTCATCTCTGAATTCCTCCCAGTCATCTGAACTAGCCATCTTCAAGGGGATCTTCAGTGTGGAGCTCTTTTGTTTTCCTGTTTCCAAAGTTGCAGAACTGGAGCAAGAAGCTCGTACTGAAACCGGTTCAGTATGTGCAGAACAAACAAGCATATCATCGCACAAATCATATATGAGTATCATGTCCACTGGAACTTTGCTTGTGGCATGTGCACAGTTAATTCAGATAGCGACTTACCC
>NW_025258886.1:0-1747 GCF_018294505.1 Triticum aestivum
TATTTAATCATAGAAACACCAAAAAATTCCAAGATTCAACCACTAGCTAGGAACGGTCATTCCCGCCGTTTTGACCGCGTTTTGAAACGGGCATAAAAAATTCAAAAAAAATCAAAAAATTGGGAAACCTTCGCATTGTGTCATTATATGTGGCCAAGTTCCTATGAAAAATAGTAAACTTGTAATACGGCAATTATTTTAAAAAAGTGTTCTCAGAAACGAGCTATCACGTGTGGAGATCAATGGCTTTCAAGCCAAATGATCAATCTTATGGCCACATCCATGGCATAGTTTGTTCAAATGATCTCATATTGTGCACAAGGGTGCATATTGGAATGGCAAACAATGTTGCCCAAGGAAGTTTTCATTTTCGTTGGACGAAAAAACCATTTTCCATTTTTCGAGTGCCCGAAAGGAGGTTTTTTGTGAAGGAACTACCAAATAATTGTTGCAAAATGGACCAAATCATTTTTCTAAAATACTAGGCCATATTTAATGCACAATTGACAAAATGGTTGGGTGTCAAAAGTTTTGATCCACCTCTCGTGAAAAAGAAAAATTTCCGCCGATTCAGCTGGAAGCGGGTCAAATTTGAACTGTAGCTACCTTGTAGTTTGCCCTTTATTTTTTTCAAAAAACATTTCTAGGTACATAAGTATCTATTTAATCATAGAAACACCAAAAAATTCCAAGATTCAACCACTAGCTAGGAACGGTCATTCCCGCCATTTTGACCGCGTTTTGAAACGGGCGTAAAAAATTCAGAAAAAATTAAAAAATTGGGAAACCTTCGCATTGTGTCATTATATGTGGCCAAGTTCCTAGTAAAAATAGTAAACTTGTAATACGTCAATTATTTTAAAAAAGTGTTCTCAGAAACGAGCTATCACGTGTGGAGATCAATGGCTTTCAAGCCAAATGATCAATATTATGGCCACATCCATGGCATAGTTTGTTCAAATGATCTCATATTGTGCACAAGGGTGCATATTGGAATGGCAAACAATGTTACCAAAGGAAGTTTTCATTTTCGTTGGACGAAAAAACCATTTTCCATTTTTCGAGTGCCCGAAAGGAGGTTTTTTTGTGAAGGAACTACCAAATAATTGTTGCAAAATTGGACCAAATCATTTTTATAAAATACTAGGCCATATTTAATGCACAATTGACAAAATGGTTGGGTGTCCAAAGTTTTGATCCACCTCTCGTGAAAAAGACAAATTTCCGCCGATTCAGTTGGAAGCGGGTCAAATTTGAACTGTAGCTACCTTGTAGTTTGCTATTTATTTTTTTCAAAAATCATTTCTAGGTACATAAGTATCTATTTAATCATAGAAACACCAAAAAATTCCAAGATTTAACCACTAGCTAGGAACGGTCATTCCCGCCGTTTTGACCGCATTTTGAAACGGGCATAAAAAATTCAAAAAAAATCAAAAAATTGGGAAACCTTTGCATTGTGTCATTATATGTGGCCAAGTTCCTAGGAAAAATAATAAACTTGTAATACGGCAATTATTTTAAAAAAGTGTTCTCAGAAACGAGCTATCACGTGTGGAGATCAATGGCTTTCAAGCCAAATGATCAATCTTATGGCCACATCCATGGCATAGTTTGTTCAAATGATCTCATATTGTGCACAAGGGTGCATATTGGAATGGCAAACAATGTTGCCCAAGGAAGTTTTCATTTTCGTTGGACGAAAAAACCATTTTCCATTTTTCGAGTGCCCGAAAGGAGGTTTTTT
>NW_025258887.1:0-1747 GCF_018294505.1 Triticum aestivum
CGTCCGAATCATGTTAGCCCCTGTTCAAGAATTCGTCCGATTAACCAGTTAACTTGCCGATTAATCCCTACTCATAGGGTCACCGAGTAGCCGATAAAGCGATAAATCGTCCGATTAACTGATTAAAGGGCCGATTAACTTGCCGATTAGCCAATTAATCCCCTACTCGCCAGCCGACCGAGCAGCTACCAGTTAACGATTTCCTCAACAATGATGTTAGCAATTGCCGCATTTTATGAAATCTAGCAAATGGATAACAAAACTGCAATCCTTAATGGATTTCTTAAAGAAGAGTTGTATATGATGCAACCAGAAGGTTTTGTCAATCCTAAAGGTGCTAACAAAATATGCAAGCTCCAGCGATCCATCTATGGACTGGTGCAAGCATCTCGGAGTTGGAATATACGCTTTGATGAGTTGATCAAAGCATATAGTTTTATACAGACTTGCGGTGAAGCCTGTATTTACAAGAAAGTGAGTGGGAGCACTACAGCATTTCTGATAAGTATATGTGAATGACATATTGTTGATCAGAAATAATGTAGAATTATTCTGCAAAGCATAAAGGAGTGTTTGAAAGGAGTTTTTCAAAGAAAGACCTCAGTGAAGCTGCTTACATATTGAGCATCAAGATCTATAGAGATAGATCAAGACGCTTGATAAGTTTTTCAATGAGTACATACCTTGACAAGATTTCAAAGTAGTTCAAAATGGAACAGCAAAAGAAAGAGTTCTTGCCTGTGTTACAAGGTGTGAAATTGAGTAAGACTCAAAGCCCGACCACATCAGAAGATAGAAAAAGAATGAAAGTCATTACTTATGCCTCAGCCATAGGTTCTATAAAGTATGCCATGCTATGTACCAGATCTATTGTATACCCTACCACTAAGTTTGGCAAGGGAGTACAATAGTGATCTAGGACTAGATCATGGGACAGCGGTCAAAATTATCCTTAGTGGAATAAAGGATATGTTTCTCGACTATGGAGGTGACAAAAAGGTTCGTCGTAAAGGGTTACGTCGATGCAAGTTTTGACACCAATCTGGATGACTCTAAGTCTGGATCCAGATACATATTGAGAAGTGGGAGCAATAAGCTAGAGTAGCTCCTTGTAGAGCATTGTTGACATAGAAATTCGCAAAATACTTACGGATCTGAATGTGACAGACCCGTTGACTAAAATCATCTCACAGGCAAAACATGATCACACCTTAGTACTCTTTGGGTGTTAATCACATAGCGATGTGAACTAGATTACTGACTCTAGTAAAACCTTTGGGTGTTGATCACATATCGATGTGAACTATGAGTGTTAATCACATGGTGATGTGAACTATTGCTGTTAAATCACATGGCGATGTGAACTAGATTATTGACTCTAGTGCAAGTGGGAGACTGAAGGAAATATGCCCTAGAGGCAATAATAAAGTTATTATTTATTTCCTTACTTCATGATAAATGTTTATTATTCATGCTAGAATTGTATTAACCGGAAACATAATACATGTGTGAATACATAGACAAACAGAGTGTCACTAGTATGCCTCTACTTGACTAGCTCATTAATCAAAGATGGTTATGTTTCCTAACCATAGACAAGGAGTTGTTATTTGATTAATGGGATCACATCATTAGGTGAATGATCTGATTTACTTGACCCATTCCGTTAGCTTAGCACTTGATCGTGTTGTTTGTTGCTATTGCTTTCTTCATGACTTATACATGTTCCTATGACTATGAGATTATG
>NW_025258888.1:0-1747 GCF_018294505.1 Triticum aestivum
GCGCGAGGAGTGGATATGCAGAGGCGAGAGCAGGCGCAGCGGGTGGAGACGAAGAGGGCGGAGAGAAGAATGGGAAGGCACTGTTCAAAAAACCCGCGCCCGGCGCTTTATATAAGGACGCTTCCGAGTGGCTGACGAGTAGGCCTGGGCGGTCCTGTCACATCCCGAAACAGTCGCGCACGCACGATACGTGGCGAAAAAGGCGGCGCGGAAATTGAGGCGTCCGCGCCTTATCCCTTCCGAGTACCGCGGTCCGCCTCGTGTCGCGTGCTTCCCAAAATTCGGATCCCGCAAAATCCACTAAGGGCAGATCAATCTGTCAGACGATATCTTTCCTACGATCCGTCGCTCGGAAGTTCACTGAAGTTCAAAAGTTCACTCGACAGCAGACAAGAATGGATCAAGGCGACTGAAGTAAAAGTTGAAGCCAATGCAGAAAGAGAAATCGCCGATCCAGGATACGACATAATCAAAGCACGGGAAATAGGTCGGAGAAAATCATCAACTCCTTCCTCACTCGAACCTCGATCCATTCGGGGGCTAATGATGATGTTATGTACCTAGGGTAGGGTCATGGACCTATCTAGGATACCATACCCAAGGACATCCTTAGACGAAGCTACCTTTCAGTCGACCAAGAGGGACTCCACTCGACCGGCTAGAAGACACTCAACCAACCTAAAGACACTCGACCATGAAGACTCACTCGACCACAAGGAGTTTAGGATCTACTCTGTATCCAAACGGTCTGTAATTAAGTAGTCTTAATGGTCATGATGACACTTTATGTAGGGCGTTACCAGTAATGCCCAGCCTTAATGTAATTTAACCCTCTGCTACGTGGGTTGGCTGGGGTCCTGGCGTCCTCTATATAAGCCACCCCCCTCCACTGGTAGAAGGGTTCGCACCCCTGTAACTCGTATACACATAAACCAGTCGACCGCCTCCGGGCTCCGAGACGTAGGGCTATTACTTCCTTAGAGAAGGGCCTGAACTCGTTAAACACTCGTGTGTACAACTACTCCATAGCTAGGATCTTGCCTCTCCATACCTACCCCCCATTCTACTGTCAGACTTAGAACCACGACACCTTGCGCACCCGAGTATCTTCGATCCCACAAAATTCTAGATTTTTTTGATTTTTTTCTCCTTTTTTTGAATTTATTGTTCACCGTGTTACTGTCACCAGACGGTCAAAGCCCTTTGACTGGACAATAACGGCACGAAAGGGCATTTCTATAAGGTGACTTGACGGCATAGGGGCAAATTTGAGGATGCTTCAGAATTAGGGCTAAATCTGAGTAGGTGGTTTGAGTTAGGGATAGAAATGCAAATGGCCCATAATTTTATATGCTTTTGGTGCACTTTTATATGACTTTCATATGATTTTCATGGACTAACATATTAACCTAGTGCCCAGTGCCAGTTGTTGTTTTCTGCTTGTTTTTGGTTTTCCAGAGATATCCATACCAAACGAACTCCAAACACGACGAAACTTTTTGACGATTTTTTTGGAACATAAGAGACCCCCAAAGCTTTGTGGGAGGACTAGAAGACCCACGAGGCAGTGACAAGGCAACTCGACGCACCCAGGGGGTGGTCGTGTGATGTTGCCTTTTGGGCCCCTTGTAACTCCTTTTTGCGTGATTCTAACACTAAAAATTCTTATAAATAGAGAAAGCCCAGAAATAAACCTAGAACTTTGACTCTGCCGCCGCAACCCTCAATTCCAAAGAAACCCCATCCG
>NW_025258889.1:0-1747 GCF_018294505.1 Triticum aestivum
CGCACTCTCGCTTGCCTCGAAGCCGGCTGACCACCAAGTCTTCAACCAGCTGCAGCCACCAACAACTGACGACAACACCATGGCGGGCCCATCATAAGGCCCGCAACATAGATCTGGACTTGCCAACATCCAAACCCTCCGCTACCAGCCTTGGACGCTTCTGGGGCAAATCTAGGACATCACCACCCACACGTTGTCGGGCACAGGTCGTCACCTGTGAGCAAAGAGTCTCATGCCGCTTGCCTCGCAACCTGGCTGCTGTGCTGCCGGACAGGGGAAACATGCCAATGTGAAAGCCACAACGACACAAGGAGGAAGGGAGGGACTCTCGCCGCCACCACGACAGCGCCGCCGTTGAGGCAGCACGGTGGAGGAACGTCGAAGAGGGTTGGCTGCCCACTGGGTTGGGATACCCACCCGTGTCGCCTCAACTAGAGCGGTGTGGGTGCGTTTTTTTCTTTCTTTTTACCAAATTAGTCTGAGCTAGTAGAGCATAAGTATGATTTTTCATGCTTGGTATTCATATTGTCGGATCACCTTAAATTATAAGCTATAACATTCTTCGATAGTAAACGTGACATGCTTTTAACATCAGGTATTTCCGAAAACAAATGTAATCTTTTTGACAAACATGTAGGAATTTATTCCTACAACATACTTTTGTAAATTTTCAAAAGTTTTATAGAAAGAAATAACTAGGTTAGCAAGAATATACAGCCTAGAAGAACAATAAACTAAGAAAACAAGATAAAGAAACTCGACAAGTGAGCCGCTATCTGAAAGATTTAACCAATAATTAAAATCATTGCATTTCTTTTTCTTGGCGTGAAGAATGATCCATTGAAGCCCTTCCTTGAGCTTCCTACGGAAAAAATATAAGGGTTATAAACCTTCAAATATATGATCATTACATGTGTTCCAATTATCCAGGAGATCATGACTATTAATTCCAAACACCAGTGAATCTTTACATGATGTCTCAGCTGATTAAGTTGTCCTCGAATTCTACCATGTATTGGGGCTCAAGAGGGCCATTAATAGTTCCAACAAGCCTGAGCAACCTCACAGTGAATGAAAAGGTGGTCTGTAGTTTCCAAAGTCTGTAATCCACGCATGTCACAAGTATAGTCGGCAATAAAAAGGTTTTTTCCGTGTAAAATTCTCTGCTGTCTATTGTGTAGCAACAGCCAAAATAATATCTAGTGTCGAAGCTGGCAACAGGCAATCCAAAGCCATTGAATGGTTGGCATGGGACGTGTCATAGTCATCAAAGTTCTGTATGCCCTGGAAACCTTATAAGTTGGTTCCCATGGTGGAAATTGACAATATCCTGGTTTCCATCAAGATTTAGTGCAAGAAGCTGTGGCTCCATGATCTGATACTGATAATAAGTCTCTTTAGACAGATGTAAATTGAAAAGATCATATAAATCATCTTGATGGTGTACTTCAGAGGTAGAGAAATGTTGATCATGTGCAAAGGAGTGCAAGTGGGGCAATTCCTCGGAGGAAATCAGGGGATGGGTGGTATTGTCCTATCTATTATTCCCCCAGAGGAAATCTCCCAACCACCATATATTGTTGCTATTTCTACTGGATACAAGACCTTGCTAGCTTTCGGATGTATGGTTGTTCCAACAACAAAACGACTTTGGATTGTACTTCTGCTCAAGATTTTTGGGACATTTTTGATCACCAAGGAACAGACGATTCCATTTTTTAATGAGATTTGCAATTTATGCAAGAAC
>NW_025258890.1:0-1747 GCF_018294505.1 Triticum aestivum
TAGGTAAAGCGGGAGAGGAAGAACTAGGATGGCAAGGGAAGTATTCAGAGTTCTCCATGTTTGAGTTTGAACAGGTACTAGTGGCCACAAATAATTTTTCAGAAGAAAACAAACTTGGAGAATGTGGCTTTGGCACTGTCTACAAGGTAATTCTAGTATGTGTATATATTTGCCAAATTAACATGATTGCATAAATTAGAATTATTATTATATGACTGACACATATAATTCATGAGGCAGAGGCAACGTTCCTGTTACCAACCTAACTGATAATTCGTAACTGGGAGTGGTGTACTGAGACAGACTAACATTTTGAATATATTTTTTCCCAGGGCCAGTTACCCGAGGGATCAGAGATAGCACTTAAGAGACTTGCTCCACATTCGGGTCAAGGTTTCACAGAGTTCAAAAATGAAGTCCAGCTCATAGCCAAACTAAAGCATAGGAATTTGGTTAGGCTCTTAGGTTGTTGCTCTCATGAAGACGAGAAAATATTGGTCTATGAATATTTGTCAAACAAAAGCTTGGCTTCCTTCATCTTTGGTATGCATTTGGAGTTTTAATTTAGATTAAATATTGTCTGTTGACACACAAAAATGACTAAAAATACGATTGTGTTTCTGTTTGCCCCCATGATTATAGTTCCAGTCCCTAGATAACAGAGATGCATTTCAATTTCTTAGAGTACAACTCTTTGTCATTTTTCATATCTTTTTTCCCTTGTAATAATAATATCTAATTGATTTGCAGATGAAAATAAAAGAGCTTTGCTAGATTGGTCCACACTTTTAGCAATAATTCAAGGAATAGCTCATGGACTTCTTTACCTACATAAGCACTCCCAATTGCGCGTCATACATCGAGATCTTAAACCGAGCAACATTCTCTTGGATAGCGAAATGAATCCAAAAATTTCAGACTTTGGGCTAGCAAAAATATTCAACTCAAATAGCATTGAACAAAACACTACAAGAAGAGTGTTCGGTACATAGTAAGTTTCCAAGGAATAAATCTACTCATGAATATTTATATTAGAATTCAACTATATACAATGACCTTTTATATGTATTATTTAACATTTTAGCGGCTACATGCCCCCTGAGTATGCTTCAGAAGGCATCTTCTCTATTAAATCCGATGTCTTCAGCTTTGGTGTTGTTATTTTTGAGATCATTAGTGGAAAACGGAATTCTGGTAGCCGACAATGTGGAGATTTCATCAATCTCCTTGGATATGTGAGCAAATAAACCCAAACTTAATCATGTGATATATTTATTCAATATATAACCTTCATTATGTGATGAATTTGCAAATAGGCATGGCAATTATGGAAAGAGGGAAGGTTGATTGATCTCGCTGATGCATCATTGGTTTCCAAGAGTAACCCAATAGAGATGATGAGATGCATTAACATAGCATTGTTGTGTGTACAAGATAATGCATCTGATAGACCAACCATGGCCGATGTTGTTGCGATGCTAAGCAATCAGAGAATGATCATGGCCGAGCCTAAACAACCAGCATATTTCAATGTAAGAGTGGAAAATCATGGGGCATCTTGTGCTCCCGAATCATGCAGTATTAATGATATTACCATATCGGTCACAGTTCCTAGATAGTATTTTCCTATGTCATGTGGTTTTCATTGTCCCAGTTTAGTGTGCACTTTACCATAATTGTTGTATAGTGGTTAAGTTTAAGTGGTGTTAAGAATATGACATTATATCCTCTCAAAAGTATAAAAAAA
>NW_025258891.1:0-1747 GCF_018294505.1 Triticum aestivum
GTTTGAGGTAACATCCATGTCTTACATGTGGAAAGGGAAGATTCGGAAAGGAGCGAGTTCACCTTGTGTCCAATGGCGTATGTTGGAGGTCTCAACATGTGGGCACTAGGGGCTTGGGGAGAAGTCATAGTGTACATGGGGATGATCACAGGATGCTCCGCGTCACTTGCCCTTGGTTGCGCTCTTGCAAGAGTTGCAAAAGTATCTGAGTGTTGGCGTTGGTGGCTGCCATGACAACTTGCCATGCCTCCGGAGGTGGAGGTGGTGGCGGAGGGTTCGACTGTTCCCCATCGTTGCGGTCCGGATTCTGATGCGTTGGAGGAGCCATCCTGAAGAGGTTGACATCCGTTAGCATCTTGAAAGACATATATTCAAGCTGAATAATCTTAAAATTCGAACAAAGGATGAACGAATGAATTCCAAAGTAAATCATCACACGTCCATAAAGTTCAGAAGCCACTTAGATAAAGGTAGATGAATAAAACAACAAGGTATGGATATGAACAAATAAGTGGTAAGGATTACCAATCACAAACCAAATATCTGCGGGAAGAAATACTAGAGCTACTTGAATTCCCACCTATAAAACTCCTGAAACTTTTTGGTTATGCAATCAGGTGCTGGGGATACAGGGGAAGCATAATATCTCACCCAAACTAACAAACCCTACATCCAGTTGTATCCAACCTTCAACACGTAACCAAGAAACCTTCGGAAATCATGTACCTCAACCTTCGAAAAGCATCCGTTATACGAGTTATGGCAATACTCCCGAACTCCCACCCCAGTACTGGGTGGCGTCGAAGTTATCCCTCCAACAACTACATAAAAGAGATTTTCGATGTCGGCGAACTCAGGTATTCTGGAACTGCAATGATAAAATTATGACGACAACACCTCGGAGCTCAACTCCCCGGGACACTGCCACAACCCCTAAATGTCAGGAGGCACCAAGAACAATGTTCTCGTCACAAGACTATCGGAACGATTCCAAGATACCCGTGTGATCCTAAAAAGATCGTGAAATTTGAGGAGAGAAGAGTTAAAACCCACAATGCGGCTATATCTCCCACGTGTCGGGGCACAACTTAGACGCATAGCCACATGGTAGGCATGTCGCAAGAGGGTAGTCTTTACACATCCCATGTATTGAATAAGAAAGGGATAAAGAGTCGGCTTACAATCGCCACTTCACACAATACATAAATAATCCATACATCATCCAAGGTATAAACAAAGGTCCGACTATGGAACCAAAATAAAGAAAGACCACCCCAAATGCTAGATCCCCGATCGTCCCAACTGGGCTCCACTAATGATCATCATGAAAGGAAACATAATAGCGACCCAAGTCTTCGTCAAATTTCCACTTGAGTTCGGTAGCGTCCCCTGCACTGGCATCATCGGCACCTGCATCTGTTTGGAAGTATTCGTGAGTCACAAGGACTCAGCAATCTCACACCCGCGAGATCAAGACTATTTAAGCTTAAGGGTAGGAAAGGGTAGTGAGGTGGAGCTGCAGCAAGCACTAGCTTATATGGTGGCTAACATACGCAAAAGAGAGCAGGAAGAGAAGCAACGCACGGTCGAGAAGCTATAAGTGATCAAGAAGTGATCCTGAAGCTACTTAAGTTCAAGCATAACACAAGACCGTGTTCTCTTTCCGGACTCCGCCTAAAAGAGACCATCACGGCTACACACGCGGTTGATTCATTTTAATTAAGTTAAGTGTCAAGTTCTCTACAAC
>NW_025258892.1:0-1747 GCF_018294505.1 Triticum aestivum
CCACTCGGAGGCTTAGCTGCAGTCCAAGCACTCGCCTAAGTTATAAAAATCCTACCGAGTGAAGAGCAATCCTCTCACTCGGGGGCTTAGCTGCAGCTTCGTGCTCGCCTAAGTTTATAAAAATCCTACCGAGTGAAGAGCAATCCTCTCACTCAGGGGCTTAGCTGCAGCTTCGTGCTCGCCTAAGTTATCAAAATCCTACCGAGTGGTAAGCCAGCCTTCCACTCGGGGGCTTAGCTGCAGTCCAAGCACTCGCCTAAGTTACAAAAATCCTACCGAGTGAAGAGCGATCCTCTCACTCGGAGGCTTAGCTGCAGTCCAACTGCTCGCCTAAGCACAGGCACCTTGCTTTGAACCTGCAAAAGACATTTTGAGCCGAAGGCAATCATATTCAAGCGCCAAATTCAAGTTTGAATCGATATCTAAAGGAACCGAAAGTGCTCAGGCGTCAAGCCTGTTAAGGTTTGTCGGTTACAATTCCACTCGGCATACCGAGGCAAATTTAAAGTGTCGATCCAGAAGAAGTTTTTTACCCCTCCTGTGGAGGGCTGGAAGGTGCAACGAATTCATCAAGGTCAATTCCGTCGGCGATCCGAGTGGCAGCTGCAAGGAAAGTCTCCATAAAGGACCTGAAGTCATGCTTCTTGGTATTGGCCACCCGAAGGGCCGCCAGCTTCTCTTCTCGTGCATCTTTGCAGTGGACTCGGGCCAGACACAAAGCGACATCTGCACCACACCGAGCCGAGGACCTCTTCCACTCCTGCACTCGACCAGGAATCGCGTTCAAGCGGGCCATCAGCGACTCAAGGTCATTCTGAAGTGTCTCCTCAGGCCAGAGCGTCGAGTCGATGCGAGATGTGGCGGCCTTCAGCCTTGCGAGATAGTCCACGACAGCTGCGACACGAGACTCCAGTCGGAAAACATCCATGGCAACTTCGTCGTTCACCGGAGAATTGACGGGGTCAAGGTTCGGCTCCAGTCGGCTGGTTTCCTCTTCAAAGTTTTGACAAAATTCTGCAAGGGTGATCACTAAGTCAAGGGAATAGTCGAATGGAAGAAGCCACAGTTGGAAATATTTGCCAAACATGGAGGTTTACCTTCAAGCATAAGAAACAGCTTCTTGGCAAGGCCACTCAGGAAAGCCTCCAGTTCAGTCTTCTTCTCAGTCAATTTGCTGACTTGGTCGGTCAAGGCAGCTTTGTCAGTTCTCAGTCGACTGACTTCCTTGTTAGCAATCCCAAGAGCAGTTTTCAGATTGGTATTGTCTTGTTCGAGCTTGGTGACTAAAGCCAACTTTTCATCAGCAAGCTTGATCTTATCAGCTAGCTCAAGGTCTTTCTTCTGCTGGGCCTCCCTTACCTTACCTGCAAGTTACAGCGAGATCAGATGCCGAAACAAGCAAGGGGAAAAGCAGTCGTCAGGGTCTCACCAAACATACCTTCGGTCTCCTCCTTTGCCTTTGTCAGCTTCTCCTGAACCAGCTTCAAGCTCAGCTCGACTTGAGTATGTTTTTGTTCCAGCTCTGAGTAGCGAGCCACGAGATCACAGGAGTTCTGCGAAGAACCAATCGACTAAACGTCAAATGTAACTCACTTCCGAGTGAAAAAGGGAAAAACACAAGTTTCTAAGACTACAGCCGAATACAAGCATTCGACCGTAGCCTCGGGGACTACACCCAGTGGGTGCACTCAGCGTGCCCCCACTAATCCTGTTGAAGACAAAGTCGACCAGTCGACCTCAAAAAAAA
>NW_025258893.1:0-1747 GCF_018294505.1 Triticum aestivum
GAACTGAATGCAGCAGTTCAGATCATCTCTCAGGAGAGGCCTGATATCAGAATTGCCCGAGTACTCCCTCCAGGAGAGGCTCCATCCCCACCGCCACAAGACCAAGAACGCGTTATCATTTACAACGATGTCGGCCCGGTGCCTAATACATGGGTGGTTGTTCCTCCTGCACCATATGTTGGCTAGCTAGCCTGCCTTTCATGGCTGGCTTTACCTTTTGTGCCTTTATTATTAAAGGCTAGAATCAATTGAATAAGGTGAGCGAGTGTGATATCGATCGCCATGCATTAATAATGCTATGTAGTCTATGTGGGCATGCCTGAATTATATTGTTTACTCATATATGTATTAGTGTGATGAATCTACAAATATTTCAGTGAGTGTACTATTTGGCAATGGAATAATGAATTATGTGTTTTATTCTTTTTTCGATGAGTGGCTTGCTTTATCTTGTACGGCCTATAATATTAGCACCATGTCATACACAAGTATCAATGTGCGTTTTCAGAAAGAATTGAAGTCATACTCAATTATCAATGTCAGTTCTTTTTAAAGAATTGGTAGTGATCATGCTTGTGGAAAATACGTAGAATCCTTTGATGTCCTGGCCGAGCCACATGTCCCAACCCCTAGTGTCTATCTTGCATGTCTCTACATCTCTCTCACTTACGTCCTCAATGGATATCTCTCGTCGCTTAGTAAGCCCGCTGACCCTTCCCATAAAAAATGGAAAAAAATACACCACGAAAGCTAAAGGAAATATGTCATATGTATATCACAATTCCTCCACTTATCATGGCACACCTAGATGCAGTAGAGAGATTGACAGCAACAATTGTTCAACTTAAGAGGTCAACTTCACAGTTACTGGTAGCACCAGATTACAATCTTACATGACAGAGCTAGAAAGATTGCACCTTTGCTGAATCTAGACCAACCACGATGCACCATTGCACTATTGGAACGATAGAGAACAGATAATGGACGTTAGAATTCACACTAGTAGAGAATGGAATAATATGATAGCGCCGTAGCGGCCGAATTTGCTAAAACTTAGTGTTTCCTCTTCAAATACGCTGTAACGACGCTATATCGGTGAAATAGCATGCTAGTTTTTTCGTTGATACAGATGGATCATATCTGCGCTCCGATGGCTCGTCGGCAAACGATATGTTGCTCAGAGACTCAAGTAGTGGGATCATATTTACTGCATGTCGACATCTTAGCACATGTGATAATGCTCTTGAGTTAGAACTGTCAGCAATCTCTGAAGATGTATCATTAGCTTTGCAGTGGAGTAATCTGCCTATAATTGGAGAATCGGACTGTCTTGAGGCCTGTTGGCGCAGCCTCTCGCAGCGCCTTCTTCTTCTACCTCTCGTTGTCTCTCACAACTCTCTCTTCTCTCAGTAGCACAAGAACGCACACACACATGGGAATAGACACACATGGTGACATACACAAAGGAGAAAACCAGCCGCTGCTTTGCCGAGAGGCTCCGTCCTTGATGAACATACTGACTAGTACATCTTTGGTGCTGCGCTCACCACACTTTTTCCATTCACTCAAAGGGAACTATTTATACAAGGACACGATGCATGTAGCAACAACCACCATGCACCACTCACGCGGCTAACCTGTTGCCTAGCATGCACACGCGCACCTAGACATGCATGCAATACACGGTGAAGCCACAGAGCGGCTGATCCGATTATTAGTCTCCACTAACTACACGCATGCACAGGTC
>NW_025258894.1:0-1747 GCF_018294505.1 Triticum aestivum
CTGATGAATCCGGCTTCCAATAGTTTGGCTAGCTCCTCTCCATTGCCTGTCTTTTGGGTTCGGAAAATCGCCGAAGAGCCTGTTTGACTGGCTTGAATCCTTTTAGGATATTTAGGCTGTGTTCTGCCAACCTTCGTGGGATTCCTGGCATATCTGAGGGGTGCCAGGCAAATATATCCCAATTTTCCCGAAGGAATTCTCGTAGTGCGGCTTCTACGGTAGGGTTTAATTGTGCCCCGATGGAGGCCGTCTTTGTGGGATCTGTTGGATGGACCTGGAATTTGACTATTTCGTCCGCTGGTTTAAAAGAGGTGGGTTTGGACCTCTTATCGAGTATCACATCATCCCTGTTCACTGTGGAGCGCAGCATAGTGAGCTCCTCTGCCGCTAAGGCTTTGGATAGTGCCTCTAGGGCTAGTGCGGCTGTCTTGTTTTCGACGCGGAGTGCTGTGCCGGATCACTGACAAGAGTGATTATTCTGCTAGGCCCAGGCATCTTAAGCTTCATGTACCTGTAATGGGGTATGGCTTGAAAAATTGTGAATGCCTCTCGTCCTAATATAGCGTGATATCCGCTGCTGAACGGGGCCACTTGGAACGTGACCTCCTCGGACCTGTAATTGTCCGGCGAGCCGAACACCACATCAAGTGTGATTTTTCCTGTGCAGCGTGCTTCCCGGCTAGGGATTATTCCTCTAAAGGTTGTGCTGCTTCGCTCAATGCGGCTCCAGTCTATTTCCATTTTTTGAAGGGTCTCCTCGTAGATGAGGTTTAATCCGCTGCCGCCATCCATGAGCACCTTGGTAAGACGAAAGCCCTCCACTATTGGACTGAGGACCAATGCGGCTGGTGCTCGGGCTGTTCGGAATTTAGGTTCGTCCCTGGCGTTGAAGGTGATGGTCGTGTCGCTCCATGGGTTTGTTGCTGCTACTTGGTAGACTTCGGCGAGGCTACGGATTGTTCTTTTCCACATATTATTTGATGCGAAAGTCTTGAAGACTGTTGACGCCATACTGGTACTGTTGGAGTGGTTCTCCGGGGCTAGAAGCTCTTCGCCACTTTTGGCCACCTGCCGCAGTATCCAGCATGCTCGAAGGCTATGTGTTGGAGTGGCGCCCTCTATACTGTGAATTTTACAGGGTCCGCTGAGCCATCCCTCCTGTACGGTTCCGTGCCCTTTATGGGGTTTTTGCTTTTTGGTTTTTGTACCGGGTGCCTTAGCATGATGCACCCTTTTGTTTCGGACTAGGGTTGTATTCGGAGCCGGATTATCCCAAAACTTAGTTTCGGTTTTTCGGGAACTCTCCATCGCACAGTACTTTCGTACTATGGACGCCAGGTCGGCGAAGCGTATAATTTCACGATGACCTACGGCGTTCAAGATTCCCTTGTCCGTGCAATTATTGCAGAAAATTGAAATTGCGTTTTCCTCACGGCAGTCTTTTATCCTGTCCATAACCAGGAGGAATCTGGCCCAGTAATGATGTACTGTTTCAGCGGGCTCTTGCCGGATTTGAGATAGATCGCATATGTTTGGGTGGGTGGGTGGAATTGAATCCGGAACCCTGCCCATCTCGAGGCTCAAGGGCCGAAAAGTTTCCGAATTTGGAAGCTTGGATTGCTGGACGTTGTCCAACGAGTCTGGTCCGATGCCTGACTTTAGGTTCAGTGCTTGATCGACGTCCGTCCCTCCGCAGGAATCCGGCATGGAGGGTTCGGGAGTCCGGACATAACTAGTTTTTAATACA
>NW_025258895.1:0-1747 GCF_018294505.1 Triticum aestivum
AGTCACGCTCCAAAGCCTCGTGTTTTTCCACGAGAATCTGGAGCTCCTGCCGCACCTCCGCCAGCTGCGCCTCCCCTTTCTCTCGCTCGGTGTGCTCCACAGCCGCTTTGTTTTCGGCCACGGCCACCGCTTCCCTCAGGGTCTCCACCTCGTTCGTGGCCCCTGTGGTACCCATGTTATTCCCGTTATTTTTTGCAACCAAAACCTTTTCCATAAGGTATTTCTTTATTAAGGTATTTCTTACCTTCCTTGTCCTCGAGCTGCTTCTTGGCTTGTCCGAGCTCGTTCTCGGAACGCTCGAGGTTCTGCTTCAATGTATTGACCTCCGCAGTCAGTGCGGCAGAGGTCAGCAGCGCAGCCTGCATTCCCATATTGACATACTTATATTAGACTCCTGCGTATATCTTTTTAGATCCTCAGTCCGGCTTTTCTTTCTGAACACCGAACTAAGCATCAGGGGCTACTGTCTATGCGGTAACATTTTTTATATGTTTTAAAACTCACCTCAAAGCCTGTTAGAAGGCTGGTACAGGCTTCGGTCAGTCCGCTCTTGGTGGACTGAACTGTCCGGATCACCGCACTCATAATAGTGCGGTGCTCCTCCTCGATGGAGGCGCTGTTGAGCGCCTCCAGTAAGCTATCCGGTGCCTCCGGTTGGACGGAGGACACCGGCGTCTTACCCTTCTTGCGAAGGATACGCTGTCCAGACTTCGGACCCGCTGATGGTTCCGGCATGGAGTCCGGACGAGGGTCGGGCTTAGAGCCCCTGGGGGTCTTGCCCCCTCGCGCCTGGAGTCCGGGAGGTCGCCTTGTGGTGCCTCCTGCGCTACCTCCTCTTGACCAAGCCCTCCTTGGGGCCCCACCGCGGTGTCGTCTGCGGCGTGAGGCGAGGAGGTGGCCGGAAGCGAGGCACTCCATTTCCGACGAGCCCAGGGACCCGCTCGATGAATTGGCGAGCTCGCCCTTGGGCGGGCTGCATGATTGTTCGGCATTAGAGAACACTATACAATTATGAAAAACCTTGGGTATCCGGACACTTACGATCTCGCCAGGGGCTTGGCCCTTGTTGGCCAGTCCTCCTAGTTGTTGTCGACGATGGTGGAGAAGTCCGGAGGAAGGATTCTTCCCTTCTTGGACCCTCCGGCCTCCCCCGTTGGGGCGACCTTCCTTTTCTTCTCCTCCCTCACTGGGGGAGGATCTTCTTCCTCTTCCTCCTCGTCCTCAGGAGGAGATTCTGCTTCAGAATCTGACAGCACCTGGCGTCGGGAACTCCTT
This sequence comes from Triticum aestivum, assembly GCF_018294505.1. NCBI lineage: Eukaryota > Viridiplantae > Streptophyta > Magnoliopsida > Poales > Poaceae > Triticum > Triticum aestivum. Next base: position 1,276 of record NW_025258895.1, read on the forward strand.
CGAGTTCCCGTGGCCTCCTTCTTGGCCTTCTTCTCCGGCACCACATGAGGCGCCGGAGCCAACAGCCCCGTCAATCGGGCGTCCTCCGGGTCTTCCGGCAAAGGAGCCAGACAGTTAATCTGTCCGGCCGTCTTTAGCCAGTCCTGTCAAAAATTAGGGAGTTTTAGATCCCGCATCGAGTCAATCTATGAAAAAAGAGTCCCGTAAAGGGTAAAATAACTTACCTCGCCGGCTGGACGCCGTGCGCTGTACCCGCGATCTTTGGTAGTGGATGTTAGGGCTTCAGCGCCCTTGAACAACACCTTCCAAGCATCTTCGTACGTAGTATCGAAGAGCCGGCTCAAGGTTCGGTGCTACGCCGGATCGAACTCCCACAAATTAAAGGCCCGTCGTTGGCAGGGGAGAATCCGGCTGATGAGCATCACCTGGATTACGTCGACAAGCTTGAGATTCTTGTCCACGAGGTTTTGGA
>NW_025258896.1:0-1747 GCF_018294505.1 Triticum aestivum
TTGAGTTTGCTCCCACTACTATTCATGAGAACAAATTTGCTTATGTGGAGAGTAGTAAAATTTCTACGCTTGTGCATCATGAAAATAATGCTTTATGTGATGGTTATATTGTTGAATTCATTCATGATGCTACTGGAAATTATTATGAGGGAGGAATATATGCTTGTAGGAATTGCAATAATATCAAGTTTCCTCTCTATGTGCTTAAAGTTTTGAAGTTATGCTTGTTTTGCCTTCCTATGCTAGTTGATTATTGTTCCCATAAGTTGTTTGCTCCCAAAATACCTATGCATTAGAAGTGGGTTAGACTTAAATGTGCTAGTCATATTTTTCATGATGCTCCCTTTATGTTTCAATTCTTATCTTTTATGTGAGCATCATTGTCATCATCATGCCTAGCTAGAAAGGCATTAAAGAAAAGCGCTTGTTGGGAGACAACCCAATATTTACCCTTACTGTTTTTGTGTGTTCACATGATTATTCTACTGTATTAATCATGTTTTATAGCTTTTGTTTCAATAAAGTGCCAAGTAAGACCTTTAGGATAGCTTACGGTGATAGTTGTGTTGATCCTGCTGAAAATCAGAAACTTTTGCGCCCAGTAAATTACTTTTGATAATTCACAGAAGCGTGCTATTGATCTGATTCTTTTTGCATCTGATTATTACACAAATTTCTCAGGTTTTCCTAATTTGGTAGAATTTGTGGAGTTCCATAACTATACATTCGATACAGATTACTACAAACTGTTCTGTTTTTGACAGATTCTGTTTTCAATGTGTTGTTTGATTATTTTGATGAATCTATGAGTAGTATCAGAGGGTATGAACCATAGATAAGTTGGAATACAGTAGATATTACACCAATATGAATTTAGAATAAGTTCAATACATTACCTTAAAGTGGTGGTTTGATTTATTTCGCTAACGGAGCTCATGAGATTTTCTGTTGAATTTTGTGTTGTGAAGTTTTCAAGTTTTGGGTAAAGATTCGATGGACTATGGAATAAGGAGTGGCAAGAGCCTAAGCTTGGGGATTCCCAAGGCACCCCAAGGTAATATTCAAGGACAACCAAGAGCCTAAGCTTGGGGATGCCCCGGATGGCATCCCCTCTTTTGTCTTCGTTCATGAGTAACTTTACTTGGAGCTATATTTTTATTCACCACATGATATGTGTTTTGCTTGGAGCGTCGTTTTATATTCTTTTGTTTTTGCTCGCTGTTTGAATAAAATACCAAGATCTGAAATTTTTAAATGTTAGAGAGTCTTCACATAGTTACATAATTATTCAACTACTCATTGATCTTCACTTATATCTTTTGGAGTATTTTGTTATTTGCTCTAGTGCTTCACTTATATCTTTTAGAGCACAATGGTGGTTTTATTTTGAAGAAATAGAAGGACTCTCATGCTTCACTTATATTATTTTTCGAGTCTTAAACAGCATGGTAATTTGATTTGGTTATGAATTTACTCCTAATATGATGGGCATCCAAGATGGGTATAATAAAAACTTTCATATAGAGTGCATTGAATACTATGAGAAGTTTGATACTTGATAATTGTTTTGAGATATGAAGATGGTGATATTAGAGTCATGCTAGTAGGGTAATTATGAATTTGAGAAATACTTGTGTTGAGGTTTGCAAGTCCCGTAGCATGCACGTATGGTAACTGTTGTGTGACAAATTTGAAGCATGAGGTATTTCTTTGATTGTCCTCCTTTGTGTGGAGGTCGGGGGCGCGC
>NW_025258897.1:0-1747 GCF_018294505.1 Triticum aestivum
TAGCGATGCTTAAAGTCGGTTCGGGTTGAACTAGCAATTAATACATATTTCAATCATGAGATATGAAACATGGATGATAAAAGGATTTCCATCTGATGGAAATGAAAGCTAGGACTTGTATATGATACAGTCCAAAGTAATTTGTCGATCCAGAGGATGCTAGTAGGTATGCAAACTTCAGAGTTCCAGCAATGGACAGAAGAGAGCAAAATGGAGTTGGAATCTTCGTGTTTTGATGAAATGGTCAAAGGGGTTTTGACTTCATCAATGGGTAACGAAGATGCTTGTAATTCAAGAAAGTAAGTGGGAGCGTAATAATATTTCTAAAAACCTTATGTGCTTGGCACATTGGTAATTGGAAATAAATTTCTTGACACAAATTAGGACTTCATTTGAAAATAGTTTTTCGATGAAGTGCTTAGGCTAAATAGCCTCAATATTAGGCATGATGATCTATGGAGATAGAATTACCTAATGGGGCTAAGCAATGAATACATATTGACAAGATGCCAAAACCTTTTAGCATTTAAAACGCCAAGGAGTGATTCTTGCCAAAGTCACATGGAAAGAGTTTTTGCAAGACTCGGTGTCCCAAAACACTGATGAGTAAAATACATGATGCAGATTCCACACACTTTTGTGTTTGGATTAATCATGTATTCCATGGTATGTAAAACAACCAGATATGTCCGATACTCCCAAGGTGTTGCGAGTATGGATACCAAAGTGATCAAATTATTGATCATGGGACAACAGTGAAAGATGTCACAGAGTACTAGAGTAAGTACTGATGACATGGTTCTCTCGCAAGCAGAGATCATGAAGAGTTCGTTGTAAAATGTTACATCGATAGAGTCTTCATCTTTTCTCCATGCGATTTTCGATTTAAATTAAGGGTGTTGTGTAACACACAATGTGGTGGCACAGTTAGTTGGAATTTGTTCAAACTAGTTACTGTGGCGAATTCTATAACGAGGGCTAAGTATGTTAACGCTTTAGAAGCGACAAAGAAGATGTTGAATCATATAGTTCATTCATGAACTTAGTATAGTTCCAAGATGGCTTTTGACAATGGGACACTACTGCAGGTAGTTGCTCCATAACTCAGTCTGAGGAATCCAGGTTCGACCTGTGATTCACATACATACAAAGCCAAGTCCACACAAAATATGAATTTTGTGAAAACGTGAAAACGCGAGGACATGCAAAGATACACATGGAACTGAAGTCGTCAGATCCATTGGACATCAGGCTATACCACAAGCGAAGCATATTTACACCGGTGTGCCACAGGTGTGAAGTGCATTAGCATAAGCTAGATTATTGTCTCTAGTGCAAGTGGGAGTCTGTAGGAGATATGCCCTAGAGGCAATAATAAATGTTATTGATTATCTCCCTGTTCATAATTATGTTTATGTTCCATGCTATAACTGCTGTGGTTCCCGAGCCCGTATATCCATAAAGGCTCTGGGGAGAACCCATATGCACGTGTGGAATAATAAACGGTAAAATGTATTCCTAGTCGTGCCTCTAAGACTAGCTCAAGTGTTGCATGATGATTATGTTTTCCCAATCATGGGCATGTCTATGCCAAGCAATTTTGAGGGCACAATGTCAGGAAGGACATTTGTGTTGAATCGACCCGAATTGATGTTATGCTATGAGATACATTCATCACAAGTTAATGGTTTATAACACAGAGATAGTTAATGTTTGCATAATTCCTTAGACCATGAGAGTATCGAGT
>NW_025258898.1:0-1747 GCF_018294505.1 Triticum aestivum
CTGGGCGTCGTGGCTCGCCCGGAAAGATTGAGAAAGTTGGTTGTTTAATTCCTGCAAATCAAAAACATGCCTGAAAATCATGAAACTTGGCATGGTGACATGAGATGGCACCAACATGCTACGGTAATTTTTTGGCCGAATTGGGACAAGCTTTGGTGTAAGCTTCTTGCAAACCAGAGCTTCCCTCAAGAAGACTCGTGGTTCCGAGAGGGAACGTGTCACCTCCGTGTGCGAAACTAGATACGTATATTGCCTTCTCCCGCCTTAATTTTTTTACAGAGGCAGATTAGATCAAATAGAGGTATCGTGCTAAAATTATGAATTATTCTGGGTCCGTTTGGCATTTTTATGCGTTAATTGAGTTTCTAGGCATTTAATGTGCATAATTCAAATTTGAACTACAAGAAGATGCTCCAGTGCACCAAAGTTGTTTGAAAAATCACATGTGTGTCCTTGGGTGAATTTCTAGGTCCTATGCAAGAGATGGGAATGAAATTCAAACATCTGGGCGTCATGGCTCGCCCGGAAAGATTGAGAAACTTGGTTGTTTAATTCCTGTAAATCAAAAACACGCCTGAAAATCATGAAACTTGGCATGGTGTCATGACATGGCACCAACATGCTACGGTAATTTTTTTGGCCGAATTGGGACAAGCTTTGGTGTAAGCTTCTTGCAATCCGGAGCTTCCCTCAAGAAGACTCGTGGTTCTGACACGGAACGTGTCACCTACGTGTGCGAAACTAGATACGTATATTGCCTTCTCCCGCCTTAACTTTTTTACACAGGCAGATTAGATCAAATAGAGGTATCGTGCTAAAATTTTGAATTATTCTGGGTTCGTTTGGCATTTTTATGCATTAATTGAGTTTCTGGGCATTTAATGTGCATAATTCAAATTTGAACTACAAGAATATGCTCCAGTGCACCAAAGTTGTTTGAAAAATCACATGTGTGTCCTTGGGTGAATTTATAGGTCCTATGCAAGAGATGGGAATGAAATTCAAACATCTGGGCGTCGTGGCTCGCCCGGAAAGATTGAGAAAGTTGGTTGTTTAATTCCTGTAAATCAAAAACATGCCTGAAAATCATGAAACTTGGCATGGTGTCATGAGATGGCACCAACATGCTACGGTAATTTTTTTGGCCGAATTGGGACAAGCTTTGGTGTAAGCTTCTTGCAAACCAGAGCTTCCCTCAAGAAGACTCGTGGTTCCGAGAGGGAACGTGTCACCTCCGTGTGCGAAACTAGATACGTATATTGCCTTCTCCCGCCTTAATTTTTTTACACAGGCAGATTAGATCAAATAGAGGTATCGTGCTAAAATTATGAACTAATCTGGGTCCGTTTGGCATTTTTATGCATTAATTGAGTTTCTAGGCATTTAATGTGCATAATTCAAATTTGAACTACAAGAAGATGCTCCAGTGCACCAAAGTTGATTGAAAAATCACATGTGTGTCCTTGGGTGAATTTCTAGGTCCTATGCAAGAGATGGGAATGAAATTCAAACATCTGGGCGTCATGGCTCGCCCGGAAAGATTGAGAAACTTGGTTGTTTACTTCCTGTAAATCAAAAACACGCCTGAAAATCATGAAACTTGGCATGGTGTCATGACATGGCACCAACATGGTACGGTAATTTTTTTGGCCGAATTGGGACAGGATTTGGTGTAAGCTTCTTGCAAAACCGGAGCTTCCCTCAAGAAGACTCGTGGTTCCAAGGGGGAACGTGTCACCTCCGTGTG
>NW_025258899.1:0-1747 GCF_018294505.1 Triticum aestivum
CCAGCCCATTAGTCCCGGTTCTGCCACGAACCGAAACCAATGGATGCATTTGTCCCGGTTCGTGAGCCCAGTGGGCCGGCCGGGGCTCGTGGGCATTGGTCCCGGTTCGTATGGACCCATTTGTCCCGGTTCTAGACACGAACCGGGACCAATGGGCCTCGCTCCTGGCCCACAAACATTGGTCCTGATTCTTGGCTCGAACCGGGACAGAAGGCCGGGCTTTAGTCCCAGTTCCAGCCACGAACTGGGACAAATGAGTTGTCTATACATACCCCGTCGCCGTAGCAGAGCACTCCACGGTGCTCTGTTTTTTCTGGCCGGCGAGGAGAGGGCATTTGGGTGCTCTAGCTCACCTCCTATGCACATGAGGTGTTTGATGAAATGCCCGAGCCACGCTAGTTAAGTTTTCTTCTCTCGAAGCTCGACCTCCAAGCTCCATTTTTCCCGAGATTTGTCTAGATTTAGCGGTCCGTCGCGTCTCGTCTCCGTCTTCACCACCGTCGATCGCCCGCGCCGATCTCGTCGCCTGCACCACCATGGTGAGCCTCTTGTTCTTATCTTCTTCTGAAAGAAAAAATTCTTACTTTAGATAGATACTTGTCTAATTTTCTTAATTTTATTATTGCTTGTTATTATATAGTGCGATGATTTTGGTATCCGCCCCCGTCGGCCCTCATCCTGACTATGATTCGGATGTGGTATATATTATCTTTTATAACTATTTGGTTCATTTATTGTTTATGACAATTGTGCCCATCAAGTTGACATAGATTTTATTTATGTAGGAGGTAGTTGAACCGGAAATTCCAACCAACCCTATTGTTGAGAGGTTAAATTTAGTTGAAGAAGAAAACAATTACTTGAAGGAAAAAATAAAAAATTGAGGAGGAGAAGATGATATTGGAGTTGCATGTTGCGGATGTCGTCGATGATCACAAGATCAAGATGGATGCAATGCGGTTGAAGATTGAAAGATTAGAAAATATGTCATTCATACCGAGGCTTGGTATCATTATGTCGTTGGATCAATTTTTACCTTGGTTGTGATTATGATCGCATTTGTTGTTGCATTGAAAGGTTTTACATAGTTTTAATGTATGGTTTAACTAGATGCTCTGGAGAGCTATATGTTGTTCAATGAAAACTATGTATGTACTTTGTTTTTAATGTGATGATGAACTTCTATTAATTTGGTCACTTATCTATTCATGAGAGCTATATGTATTAAATTTATGATGTGGCTTTGAATGGTGCATTTTGAACACAGAAAAACTATGGAGTTCAAACAAGTTATAAAAATTAAATCCCTTTGTAACAGACGAGTTTTCGTATGAAACCCTCATATTTCGAAAGAGATTGTCAGTTTTGTACACGAAGTGCATCCAGTTTTTGCCGCAACCCTCTCTACTTTCTTGCACATGCTATATGGGTGAAATGATGATGCCATGCCAACTTCCAACCTTTTCAGAGTTCATTTGTAGTGTTTTTCAATTTCAGGGTCTTATAGTTGAAAAAAAATCAGTAAATGCATGAAAAATAACAAATGAAGTCAAAAAGGGTTGAAAATTGATGATGTGGCTTTGAATGGTGCATTTTGAACACAGAAAAACTATGGAGTTCAAATAAGTTCAAAAAAATGAAATCCTTTTGTAACACACGAGTTTCCATATGAAACCCTCATACTTCAAAATAGATTATCCGTTTTGTACACGAAGTGCATCCAGTTTTTGCCGTAAGTCTCTCTACT
>NW_025258900.1:0-1747 GCF_018294505.1 Triticum aestivum
GACTTATATATTTCTCGAATAGTGTCACTTCATGGTGTTCCACTAGAGATCAATTCGGACCGTGGCAGTCTTTTCACTTCTCATTTCTGGGAGAGTTTCCAAACTGCCATGGGAACCCATCTTTCCTTCAGTACCGCTTTCCACCCTCAGTCGAGTGGTCAGGTGGAACGGGTCAATCAAATTCTCGAAGACATGCTTAGAGCTTGCGTTATCTCATTCGGTATGGATTGGGAGAAATGTCTTCCTTTTGCCGAGTTTGCTTATAACAATAGCTATCAATCCAGCCTCAAGAAAGCTCCTTTTGAGGTTCTCTATGGACGAAGATGTCGAACACCTTTGAACTGGTCAGAAACCGGTGAAAGACAATTCTTTGGACCGGATATGATCCAGGAGGCAGAAGAGCAAGTTCGCATCATTCGTGAGAATTTGAAAACAGCCCAGTCTCGTCAGAAGAGCCAGTACGATCGTCATCATAAGGATATGACTTATGAAGTTGGCGAAAAGGCTTACCTTCGGGTTACTCCTTTGAAGGGTACCCATCGTTTCGGTATCAAGGGCAAGTTGGCTCCTCGTTACATTGGTCCTTTTTCGTATTCTCGCTAAACGAGGAGAGGTTGCCTACCAGTTGGAACTACCCCCACATCTTTCTTGAGTTCATGATGTCTTCCACGTCTCTCAACTCAGGCGTTGCTTCTCGGATCCCATCCGCGGAGTGGACCACGAAACGCTTGATCTCCAAGATAACCTCACATACCGAGAGTACCCGGTTCGCATTCTTGATCAAGCAGAGCGTGTCACTCGACGTCAGAACATCAAGTTTCTCAAAGTTCAGTGGTCTCATCATTCCGAGAGAGAAGCTACTTGGGAGCGAGAAGATCGTCTTCGACTGGAGTACCCCGCTTTCTTTCCGTCGACCCCTGAATCTCGAGACGAGATTCTTTCAAGTGGGGGCGAGTTGTCACATCCCTAGTCTGGTATGACTTAGACTAGCTAGTCATTTGTGCATCATGTTTAAATCTCATTTAAATTTGAAATGAGGATTGGTGGAACCCTCAGAATCATTTTTGAAAATGACCCAAATAAAAATTTCTCCAAAAGGGTCCAAGAAAATGCTCATGTTGCTCTCTGAAAATATTGGACAGAGATAAAAATCAAACCAATATTTTTAGGAGCTCATGGATATTTATTTTGGCCATTTGGATTAATTCGATAAATATTTGCATTGGAAATATATTAGTTATATATATTAATATATGTCCAAAAATTATGCCACCTGTTGGGGAGCTCTGGAATAATATATCTAGCTCCTGCAAAAATTGGCATAAGGTAATAAAATGATTTAATATTTTATTTAAATCAAAACAAATGTCAGAAATTAGAAAACAAAAATAAATAAAAGAAGGAGAAGCTTACCTGGGGCTCTCCCCCCTGTGCAGCCCAGCAGCAGGCCGGCCCAGCCAGCAGGCGGCCCAGCCCGCCCCCTCCTCTGTCGTCTTCGTCCTCGACAGAGGGAGGGGAGCGTGCCCGGCGCGCGCGCGCGCCACCGCGCCACGCCACCTCCCTCCCTGCTTGCCTGGAGCCTCCTCGTCGCCCTGGGACGCCGGACGACGCCACGCAGCCCCCCCGTACCCTCTCACTCTCCCCCGATTCTTCCTCTCCTCTCCCTCCCTCTCTCTCTCCCGTGTCCGAACGCGTCGGTCGCCGCCGTTCACCATAGCCATCGCCACCGGCCTCCCCTCGCCTCCCC